>NW_007252931.1:247944-329442 GCF_000164805.1 Carlito syrichta
TAGAACCCATGGGCTTAGGCAATCCACTCACCTTGGCCTCCCAAAGCGCTGGGATTACAGGCTGAGCCACTGAGCCCAGCCAGCACAGTTCTTGACACACAGTAGATGGTCTGTAAATGTTTGTTGTATAGACAAATCCGGCGATCCTTCCGCCTCAGCCTTCCAAGTAGCTGGAACTACAGGTGCGCGCTACCACGCCCGGCTAATTTTTGATTTATTGTAGAGATGAGGTCTCACCAAGTGGTCCGGGTGGGTCTTGAACCCATGGGCTCAGGCAATCCACTCACCTCAGCGCTGGGATTACAGGCTGAGCCACCGAGTCCGGCTAAAGGTGATTTTTTTTTAACTGACTTGAAGGAGCAGCATTTCTTGGACCTGAATGATGGTGGTGAACGTTTAAGCAGAGGAAGTGGGAACAGAAAGGGCCCACTGATGGGTTGGGTCATTTAAAGGAAGCAGAGGTGAGAAATCAGCCTAGAGAGAGTGCGCTACCAAGCCCGGCTGATTTTTTTATTTATTGTAGAGATGAGGTCTCACCAAGTTGCCCAGGCGGGTCTTCAAAGTTTTAAGCAAAGGATCAGGTGATCAAACGGGCTCTTCAGATTCCTAAGCTAGGAAGTGGAAGACGGGCCGGGGGTGGGGAGAGAGAACCACAAGAAGATCTCTTACAAGAACTGCCTTATTCTATAAAATCCTTAAACTCAGACTCATTGCTTGTGTTTTAAATAATCAAATTGTATCATATTTCTCATGCTGTTTAGACCCCTTGAGCCTCACTACCATGTTCTTTTCTCTAACTCAGACTTGTAATTTTTTTCAAAGTCACTAACAAATATTTGAGACAGGGTCTTCCTCTGTTGCCCAGACTGGGGTAGTGGCACAATCATGGCTTACCACAGCCTCAAACCCCTGAGCTCAAGCAATCTTTCTGCCTCAGCCTTCTAAGTAGCTAGTAGGCATGTGCTACCATGCCCAGCTAAATTTTCAATTTTTTGTAGAGACAGGGTCTTGCTATATTGCCTAGACTGGTCTTGAATGCCTCACCTCAAGTGATCCTTCCTCCTCAGCCTCCCGAACTGCTGGGATTATAGGTGTGAGCTACCACACTCAGCCAGGAAACACTTATATTTAAGAAAAGTTATCAACTCTTAATTTGGTGGTAAGATTTTAATAACACATTTAAAGCAATTTATAAATCACGAAAACCAGTCTGTGCCCAAACATTTCATATTGGAGGGGCTAAATAATAAAATGTTAAAAGGACAGTGAAAGTATGCTATGAGGATTGTAATAAAAAGTGTCTCTCTCTACTGAACATGGCTTATCTGGGTTACCATCAAGCAGACATGAACCTATTTTCTGCCTGTAGGTGACCATACTTGAACTGCTAACTGGCTCAGTGCTTAGTAGTGCATGGCAACCAACAATGCTAGAGGAAGATGGTGAGTGAATGTATGATCACAGAAGGATAAGATCAACAGAAGCCTCAGGAATTATTCCCTCACATATTTAAAGCATAGGAAAATCCACTGATTTCACCAAACACGCATGAACTCAGGCTTCCCTTGCAAAATACCCTGAGTGCTCCCAGGGGATTCCAAAGAATGGGTTAGAGAACCCCAGCCCTAGGAAAGTGCAAGTCATGGCTGGGGCTGGTTCCGTGTGTTGGTGTGTGACCCTGGAAGGTGAGGTTTCTCATACCTTGCAACCTGCTTCTAGGCCAGCCAACCCTTCTCCTAAGAGCCTGAAATGAAACAGTCCCCCAAAACACCCAGGAAGCAGCTCTCTCCACAGCTCTGTGCTGGCCACTTCCGTCCTTTCTCCAGTGGCGGGAGCTTGGGTGGAAGGCAGAAACAGCTTCCATATCTCAATGGTATCCAGTGCAATGAATCATTGTTGAGAGTGAACTGAAGTTTTCAAGAGGCATTTATTTATTTTGCCACAGCCAGAGTTCTTTCTGCTAAAGACTCCTGGGAACCTGAGTTTCTCTCTCATCTTTACCAAGCTTCATTTTCCTCATTGCCCACCTAGAAACTCCGCAGCGACCCCCATGAGCTGCTCTCCCTGGAGACACCTGCCCATCTCTGGGAATCAATCTGCGCTCCATGCACATACTTTCGGCTGAGTCAGGGCCCTGGAGTACTGGCTGCTGGCTACTTGGTCCTCAATGGCAAATGCAGCCAGGGGCTGGGCCCAGAACTTTGCTAGAGACTGAGTTGTCATCACCACTGAGTTCAGGCAGGATGGATTTGGTTACAGGGGATCATGGACTACTGTGATTGATTTTGTTCTCCAAATTGCAGAAGGTCTCCTAGGCTCTGGTAAAGTTCTCTAGGATACCTGTCAGTAGTTACGTACACACATATGCACATACAGACTTACTTATACAAGTATATACGTAACTTTAATATACTAAAGTATATAAATAATTAAATGCCTGCTTGAAATGTTAACACACTGGCATGAATATTTTGTTTTCCCCTTGTCCATGAAGCTAGAGAAACCCTAGAATTTTCTTCATTCCTATTACATGGGGTGCCTGCAAGGCCTTGTACAATATAATCATCATTATTTAAAAGTGTGATAATACCAGTGATGAAATATAAGGATCATATTCATACAAAGGATGAACCAGGTGCTACTTGGTGCAGGAGATAAATGATCTAACTGTTAGCATTGTGTGACAGAATCCATGATTTTAACAAGGACTTTTGTAAGAAGCTATTACCATCACTTAAGCACAAAGCATCAAGCACTCCATGTCCTACATTATACTCGCACGATGATGTATAACAGCTGCCTACAAGGAGCCTACATTCAACTGAAGAGATATATGCTAGGAATTACTGCAGAACAAGACTATATTGCACTCTTGTCATCACTGTATTTCTTTTTTTTTTTTTTTTTGAATTGGAGTCTCACTCTGTCACCCAGACTGGAGTGCAGTGGCCACTCCCGGCCACCACAGCCTCGACCTGCTGGGCTCCTGCGATTCTTCCGCCTCAGCCTTCCAAGTAGCCGGAATTACAGGCACGCGCTACCACGCCCGGCTGATTTTTTGATTTATTGTAGAGATGAGGTCTCGCTGCCCAGGCGGGTCTCGAACCCGCGGGCTCAGGCAATCCACTCACCTCAGCCTCCCAAACGCGCGGGATTACAGGCTGAGCCACCGAGCCCGGCTTGTATTTCATGTTTATATTCCCTGTTGAAATAATTACTAAGTTGGACAACAAAGACAGACTAGGTCCATACCTGATGAATATACAATAAGAATGTGATCATACCTTTAACTCTCTTCCTGCATTATTAATCGCTCTCCTTCCTTTAGATCATATCCATCAACATATAAACATGTCCCATGTTCTAGGCCTTCTACTTACTTCTACTTACTCTTCTAATTAATCTACTCCCAATCATTTTAAATACCACCCATATGTTGATAAAGCTAGAATCTCTATCTCCTGCTCAGCTTATTCATCTGAGTTCTAGACTCAGAGTTATGGCACCTTGACACTGCCTTTGGGTGTCTTGAAGGCCCCTCAAACTTAACTTCTGAATTCCTTCCAAGTCTAATCTTCATACCCTGCTTCCCTATCACAGTAAATAACATACTTCCGTCCATCTAGTTCTCATATCAGACATCTGGGAGCCATTCTTCTTAACCCTTCATGTAAAACCATCAGCAAATTCTTTTATTTCTATTTCCAAAACATACCTTAAATCCTTCGACTTTTCTCCAGCAGTCTAGTTCAAATTACCATCTTATCCCTGATCTGTTACATTAGTTTCTTCACGTCTATTTCCACTCTTGCCCCCTTCAATCCACACTCACAGGCCAGGTGCAGTGGCTCACGCCATAATCCCAGCACTTTGGAGGACTGAGGTGAGAGGATTGCCTGATACCTCAGGTTCAAGACCAGCCTGGGCAACTTGGCGAGACCTCAGCTCTACAATAAATAAAAAAAGAATTACCAGGACATGGTGGCGTATGCCTGTATTTCCAGCTACTTGGAAGGCTGAGGCAGAAGGATCACCTGAGCCCAGCAGGTCAAGGCTGTGGTGGCCAGGAGCATGCCACTGCACTCCAGCCTGGGCGGCAGAGTGAGACTCCAACTCAAAAAAAAAAAAAATGACTCATATACATAACTTTCCTCCTTAAAGCCTCTTCATGGCTTCCTGATGTAGTTAGTATGAAATCCAAGCTCTTGAGCACAGCCTGCCAGGTACCAGACACCTCTCCAGTTTTATTTCATGCCCTTCTCCCTTCGCTTGCGATGCTCTGGCCAAACCATCTCATTTCAGTATCTCCAATGTGCCAAACTCTTCTTGCCACTGAATCCTTCTGTACACTGGTTCCTCAACCTGGCATACTCTTGACTCCTGCCCTTCCCAATGGCTGACTCCTTTACAGCCCTCAGGTCTTAGCTTATTTGTCGCCTCCCCAAAGATGGCTTCTCTGATTACCCTATCAAAAAACCTACCCATCCCCAACACACACACACACACACACACACACACACACACACACACACACACACACACACACACACCATTATTTTGTACCCCTTCTAGCAATTATTTATTCTATCTTGCCCATTCTATGAAGTCAGAAGTCAAATTTTTCCTGTTCATCACTTGTTCACCAGCACCTATCATAGGATCTGCAATCGATCACTAAATAGTTGTTAAATAGGTGAAAGAGAAAAGAAGGATCAGTGTGAGCTTGGGTGGCCAGGAAAGATTTCATGGTGGTCGTGGGACATGAGATAGACTCTATAATAAAGTTGGGGGTGAGGAACACACAAGAAACACACAAATGAGGGACTGGAAGTAGAAATGAACAGATAAAGACAATTAGGCCAGATGACATTGAAGGGAACAGCTTAACTAAAATCGATCGTGTAAGTAATAGAATGTGAAATTGAAAAAGGAGAGAAGGTAGAACAGCCCCAAAAGCCAAGAAAAGGAATTTCATCTTGATGTGGGAAACAATTGGGACCCACTCTTTGGTCTGGATCAGAAGACTTACATGATAAGTATTCTATAAAATGAGTCTGGCAGGGGTGAACAAAACAGACTAAAGCAAGGGACAGTTGGAAGAGCTGGCTGGCAGCATGCACAGTATTCTGGGACTGAGGAGGCGAGGCTTCTGTCAATGAGATGGAGAGTAAAGTATGAAGTCAAGAGAGTTGTGAAGGAAGAACCCCTAAGACTTCATTAGATATTGGGGAAATGAAGAGATAGGAGTCAAAGATGATACCAAGATTCTGAAACTGAGAAGCTGAAAGAATCATGATGCTGGAAAGGAGCAACCCTACTGCCCTACAGTATTCCTGACAGGTGTCTGGTGCCTCTACTTGAGCCATCCAGTAATGAGGGCCATTCTATTGAATGTCATTGGTTCTAACATTTAGAAATCAATCAAGATCAATGAAATCCAGTTCTGATTTCCCTAACTGCCCTCATCATTTTATTCTGTTTTAGCACATTTTATATATACCTTGAAAGAAAAAATAGAGAGAGGGTTTGGTGCCCCAAGACTGTCTGATAACAGCACAGTAACATTACTCCTTTTATCTGAACATAGATTTACTCTTAGATAAAAGTTTGCTTTTCTTTCTGCTATGGGGTTACAATGGAAATTTAGGAAATAAATACCCCAAAATCTTTTTCATGTAAAAAAAAAAGTCAACACTCTTAATTTTTTTTTTTGTTTATTTTTTATCGTGCATTCAGAATTCTACAGCTATTCCTATTTAATTTCAATATTCATTTTGACCTATTGTTTCAGTTTTTGTTTGTTTGTTTGTTTGAGTCAGGGTCTCATTTTGTCACCCAGGCTGGATATAGCTCACTGCAGCCTTGACCCAAAGTGATCTTGGCCTCCCAAAGTGATCAGATTACAGGCATGAGCAACCACGACTAAATTCAGAATCTTAAATTCCTTAGACACTCATTCTAACAATCTTTGAATTGGTTCTAAGTTTTCCATCAAAAGCAAAACTGTTAATATTTTCATCCAAGTGATGAAAGGGCCCAAAATAAAGTCCTGGAGCTCACAATTAGAGGTACTATTTTCAACCATGTAAAAAATTGTTACAGAAAATACATAGCAATTTACCATTTTTACCATTTTTAAGTGTACATTATGTACAAGTGACATTAAATACATTCACATTGTTGTGCAACCATCATCACCATCCATTGCCAGAACATCTTTATCTCACAAAATTGAAACTTAGTACCCATTTAACAATTACCTATTTCTCCCTCCCTCCAGACCCTGGCAACCATCTTCCTATTTTCTAAGAATATGACCACTCTAGGTACCTCATATAAGTGGAACCATACGGTATTTGCTCTTGTATTACTGGTCTATTTTACTTAGCATAAAATCCTTAAGTTTCATCCATGTTGTAGCAAGTGTCAGAGTTTTCTTCCATTTCAAGGTTGAAAAATATTCCATTGTATGTGTATACCACATTTTGTTTATTCATTCATTCATCAGTGAACACTTGGGTTGCTTTCACTTTTTGGGTATTGTGAATAATGCTGCTATGAAAAAGGGGGTACAAATATCTGAGTTTCTGCTTTCACATATTTTGAAGATATACATGTAAGTGTAATTGCTGGATCATATGGTAATTCTATGTTCACATTTTTTAGGACTTGCCATACTGTTCTCCATAAGGGACGCACCATTTTACAGTTCCACCAAAAAATGTATAAGGTTTCCAATTTATCCACATCCTTGTCAATGTTTGTTATTTTTGTTTTTTATACAAACCATTCTAATGGGTATGAAGTGGTATCATTGAGGTTTTGGTTTGTATTTCCCAGATGACAGTGATGTTGACCATCTTTTCATGTGCATATTGGCCATGTGTATATCTTCTAAGGAGAAGTGTCTATTCAAGTCCTTGGCCCATTTGTTTTGTTGGAATTTTTTATTGTTGAATTCTAGATGTTTTTAAAAAATATATTCTGGGTATCAGTCACTTATCAGATAGATGATTTGCAAATATTTTCTTCCATTCCATGGGTTGCTTTTTCACTTTGTTGATTGTGTTCTTTGATGCACAAAGGTTTTTAAAATTTTGACAAAATTCAACATATCTATTTTTTCTTTTCTTGCCTGGCTTTTGGTATCGTATCCAAGAAATCATTGCCAAATCCAATGTAATGAAGCTTTTCCCTATGTTTTCTTCTGAAGTGTTTATAGTTGGAGCTAATCTTTAGATTGACATCAATTCAGCAATTGATTAATTTTTTTAATGCACTGGTGTAATCCACTATAAGTCTACCTATTATCATCCTGCTCACATTTTCCATCTACCCCCCTGAGTACTACAAGGATAGGAACTGTGGATATGGCAGTTAACTGGTCAGGAATGGTTCCATTCTGCCCTCACCACACTCGTAGTCTATTGAAGAAGTCAAACACTGAATAAGTGATTACAAGCACAGTCATTACATGAAAGAATAAAAGGAAGCTGCTGACAAGGAAGACAGGGAAACACAACCTAACTTGATTTTATCAAATTTCCTGGAAATCATTGACCTATTAACCCAAAGGAGAAAGAAAATAGTTTTGCTAAGTACTGATTCCTAATGGTGATCACTGCTTTCTTTTCTAAGTGCTCAAAGACTTTTGTTTACGAATCTAAGGCAGGCATAGTGGCTCAAGCCAGTTATCCCAACACTTTGGGAGGCTAAGGCAGGGATCATTTGAGGCCAGAAATTTGCTATCAGCTTGGGCAATATAGAGAGACACCATTTCTTTAATTAAAAAAAAATCCACTCTAGGCTTTACTGAGGACCAAGGAACTCACCAGTCTTCAGATTCTGGAGTCTTTCATTGGACGGGTTTTAAAAATCAGGTTCACATTTGCCTTTGTATTTTTGGTTCTCTGAGACTAGAAATCTGAGAGTATCTTAATTTCTCATAAATTACTGCCTGAAGAGACATCTACAGCTTCTTTATCGATTTTAGGGTACTAATCGCTGGCTATGAAGATCTGAACTCATTAAGAGCAACCAGGTGCTGTGCCCTCAGCTCTCAAAGGTCTTAATCCTTCCCAACAATGTTTGTCTGGCCATTTGTGACTTAAAGATGAATTCCCTCATTAGGAAAGACTTGTTAAAAAAGAGAAGAATTTGGAATTAACTGGCTTTCTTTTGTCTTTCTCCTCTATTAAATCCTTTCCTCCAGATACTGGGCCCATTATTTTTGTTTGTTTGTTTACTTCTTTATTATTATTTTTTTCTCAGAATACAGCTTAAGGACCCTTAGCTTCCTCTCCCCACCCTAACCTTACTCAAGTCTCTAGTATCATGAGAAAAGTGCAAAAGTTGGGAGAAGTGCTAGCTGAGGGTTGAGGAAATGTTGAGTATGAAGTGGTGAAGTGATATCTGTGTGTGGAAAGTTGGAAACAAAGGGCAGGGAGATATGTGAGTGGTTTGGACTAGCCATGGAGATGTGACTTCCTCCACATGGAGATGAGTATAGATGATCTCTCCATGGGAATGAGAGAACAGAGAGCAGATGGGTAGGTGGGGCAAGAACTAAGTCACGAGAGATTGGCACAGTCAGAAGTGGGGAAGAAGTTCCAGCAAAGACACTGAAATTCATAGAACAGGAAGAAAACAGAAATGATCTAGCCTCCCTCTCCAATGTAATGGATGATGAAATGATTGTCCAGCTAAAAACAAATCAATCACTAGAGTAGTTAAGAAAGTATAGAGTTGCATAAATGCTGAGAGGTGGGGAAGTGGCTTTCAAGAAATAGTAGGTGGTTCACAGGGCCAAACACTGCTGAGGAATCAGGGAAGGTGAGGGTGCTGAGGATGGTTCTTGAAATTAATTAATGCATTGGTCTCCCAGAGTACAGTTTTGGTAAAGAAGAGGAAAGGGAAAGGTAAGTATGTGGGGGTGGGGTGGGGTGCAGGGAGGTTTGGGGAGTGAAAAAAGAAGATACCAAGTTATACATACTCAGTAGTCTATTGAGTATGTATATTTTAGTAAGTCTATACTCACTAGGTTTGGCAGTGCCAGGCAAGAGAAGAATGGTAGCTAGAAAGTAGAAATATGTACAGTTTAAGACAATGGAAATACTACTAATTTAAAACAGAAAGGAAGGAACCAATTGAGTGGGAAGAACTGAGGACACAAGAGAATGCCTGCCGTCCTTGGCAGGAAGATTACAAGAAGCAGGAAAGGAGCCAGAGCACAGGAGGAGGTAAGCTTTGGAGAAAGAAAGATACTAGAAAGTGAAAGGAGTAAGGTACCTGAAATAGATTCTATATTCGTTGTCTCCCTCCAAATCTCATGTTGGAACGTGATCCCCAGTGTTGGAGGTGCGACCTAATGGGAGACAACTGAATCATGGAGGTGGATCCCTCATGAATGGCTTGGTGCTGTACTCATGATAATGAGTGAGTTCTCGCTCTCTTAATTTACACGAGAGCTGGCTGTTTATAAGAGCCTGGCACTTTGCCTCTCTGTCTCTTGCTTCCACTCTCGCCATGTGACATGGTAGCTCCTCTTCCCTTCCATCATGACTGTAAACTTCTTGAAGCCTCACCAGAAGCCCAGCAAATGCTGGTGCCATTCAGAATCATGAGCCAAATAAACCTTTTTTTTTTTTCTTTAGTAAATTGCCAGCCTCAGGTATTTCTTTATAGCAGCGTAAAAATGGGCTAATACAGTACTACATGTGGTGAAGAAGATAAAGCCAAGGGACACATCCCAGAGGACAGACATGGAGTTATAAAGAGAAAACCAAACTGATCCCAAGGTCAAAGGTGAAAATCTGAGTTCTCTCTCTGCCTCTCCCTGGATGTTTGACTTTGATCTCTTTGAGCTGGCTGCTTTACATTTGGACGTCATAGGACTTTTGTGAAACTGATATCAGATAATATGTGTGTAGGCTTAATATGAGTTATCAGAGCATTTTTGAGAGTTAACCCACAGCTTGCAATGCAAAGAGATCTGAAATGGCTGCTTTCGTGAATAAATTTGAAAGCTCACAAGATACACTGGCTGGGCCATCAGAAGGTTCTAGCTGGAGCTGGAAATTGTGCTGCTTCTTTCAGAAGGGAGACACAGGGAACCCTCTTGCTGCTACCTTGGGCACTGAAAGGAAGCACAGAAAAGCCTTACAGAAAGAAGCCCCAGAGTGAAAAGTCCATGACAGGATGATAGTGACAGCAGGAAGGCATGTTCAAGAGCTACTGTTCCCTGAGTCCCCAAAGCCCAACTGGCCCCAGGTGGGGGTAGCAACAGCACTTTTAATAGGGTTATACTGGGGTCACCAGATTCTCAAGCACTTCTCTTTCTTTAAAGTTCAGAATCATCTAATTAGAGGACCAAATCCCATCCCTGACCACATGAAAAGCAAAATGAGTCCAGGCTCTGACTCAAACTGTTCACAGAGAATGAAGGATGCTATGGGATCCTAGAACCACAGACTCAGGGTAGGCAGAGGCTGGCCAGTGTGTGACCCTCTACAATACTCTGGCTAAATACCAGTGTAAGTGTACAATCCTTCAGTGACGGGAACCTTGTGAGGTAGCTCAATTCATCTGTGGTCAGCTCTGATTATTTCAAAGACTTTCCTTCTATTGATCTCAAGTCTATATAGCCATGTTGCCTGTACGTACTGGTCTGAGTGTGGTCCTCAGGGCCCACATAAATCAAATATTTGATATGCCCTCAGTCCCTTTGATTCCTCCCTCTTGATGGCCTTTCTCCAGCTGACAAGTGTCTCTAGCTCTGCCATCAAGTCTGGCTCTCAGATCTGACATAGTTCTCTAGTGTGCTCTGAGCTGTGCAGGGTGGAACAGGACCATTACCTCCTTTAGTCCAGGCCCCGGGACAGCCATTGCACATTTAGAGTTTTGAGGAACACATACTATTGATTCACATGGGACAAATTGCTCACTAAAACCCCTCTCCAGTTGTGGGCAATTGATTTTGAGGACCCAAAGTCAGAACTCTGCATTTATCCCCGTTAGGTTTTATCTTATAATAATTGGTCAAGATACACAGATATCAGCACAAACATAGCTAAGACAGCTATCATTTATACATTAATTTTCAGTCAACCATCCAATAGGTGATTTTTACCAAACTTATATCTTTAGAAATGTGGCCAATCCACCCTCTATATCTCTATTAGGCTTTATATATACATTTGCAAATTTTTGGAAAAAACATGTCCAACAGAGCCTATCATACAACGTAAACACTCCCTGAAGAACAACTGGCCACTGAATTAGTTACTTTATTAAATCAGCAAATTCTTCCAGTAAGCATGTATTGAGCCCTGCTATATGCCAGGTCATGATCTACACACAGCAGACAGCAGTGAACAAACCCCACAAGGTTTGTTCTGCTTTTCACAGAGGGGGAAACAGAGGAAAAGAAACATTTTAAAAAAATAAGTAATAGCTCATATTTACTGAGCATCTCCTATGTGTACGGCATTGTTCTAAAAGCTTTATGAGTTTATTCTTGACACATTCCTATGAGGTAAATACTATTATTGTTCCTATTTCACAGATTAAGTGTGCTGAAACCTGCTGGAGGTCATACAGACCCTAAAGGATGGGGCATCAACCGGGCATTCTATCTCCAGAGCCTGTATGTTTAACTGCTGGGATTCTGCAAACATAAACACTAAATTAAACTTATGAAAATATTCCCATATGTGAGACAGTGATATTTAAGCTGAGATCTGAGTGACAGAAAGGAGCCAACTCCTCAAGATATGGGCAGAGACCAAAGGGGCGTGTGGTAGGGGGTGAGGCTGGAGAGGCGGGCAGGGACCTTGCACAGGGATTGGGGTTGTAGTAATTCAACCAGCTGTGAATGTGCCCTGACGGCTTCTGTCTCCAGCCCCATATACCCATCTTGTCCACAAATATACTATGAAAGGTTTCTTTTCCCATCCCCACACAGGATCAAAGGATAACCCTTGACATTCTGGGCAGTTCCTTTCCAGTCCTCACACAGCAAGATGTATTCTGGATGCACAATTACCATTCAGGATCCATTAAATCTCCATCATGTTGCATGACCTTGGCCATGTCACAGCCTCCCTGATCTTCAGTTTCCAGGAATTTTCCATAATGTCACCTCACCCCTAGAACTGACTCACTGGGGTATTCAGCATTTGGCGGCATCTGACCTGGGGAGCAACCACCCCTTTCCACCACTCCCCCTTCCCGCTCTCTTCTGTCCTCTCCACAAGGCCCAGGTAAACTGGGCCTTTTGCAGCTGGATTCAGTTACCAATAGCTCCAGGGATTGTTCTCTCCTATCCCAGAAGCCCTGCTGGTTTGACCCCATCAAGTTCTACTTACCCAAGTGTTATACAGCCCTCCCCTTAATTACACACTCAATCAGTTCCTCCCGAGCTCAGCAATTTGTGGTCTCTGGGCATCCCCCGGCAGCCTTTCCGGAGGAGCTCCTAGGCTGGGCCTTGGCAAGCCTGTGAAGCACTGCCTGGGTTTTTAAGGCCATGGTGCCCAGAGTTGAAAGCCCTGCTGCTATTTCACACTCTATTTCCTTCCAAATTAATTCTCTGATGAATACTGTCCTTTGCAATGATTCAGTGCAGGCCATTTCCTTACATCTTTCCCTTACCTTTGAGACTTTTAATCTCTCTCGAATCCAGATTTCCCTCTGTGAAAGCCTGCCTCAGAGAAAAACGCCCTGCTTTCCTACCAATAGCTCCTCCAACACTGGCCCCAACCTCATAGCACACTTCCTTTGCTGATTTACCTAGGATGTGCCTTGACTTCAAAGCACACACTTGCCTTTGCTAAAAAATCTCTGCACAAGGAGTGACTCAGACTTCTGGGTATACAGTGAGCTGCTGAACTCTAGTTTCCCTAAGACCCAATACCAGAAGATGTAGATTCAAAATTTGTATTTGAGGCTGGGTGTGGCACTCCTGTAATCTGAGCACTTTGGGAGGCCGAGACGGGAGGATCGCTTGAGCCTAGGAGTTCGAGACCAGCCTGGGCAACACAGCAAGAACTTGTCTCTACAAAAACCAAACAAAGACAAAATTTGTATTTGAGCAGTGAGTATGTCACAGATGCCTTCATACCGTAATTTCACTTAACACCCACCTACCCCACCCTTCGGAGATAGCATCACGGCCCTCCACATACAAAGGGAGACTCTGCAATGTTAAAGGAATTGTCAAAGGTCACAGGTCCAGGAAAGTAGTAAAACTGGAACTCAAATCTTTGGCTCTTAATGCTAGGGTAGGTGCTTTTTTCGCCATCCTTCAGGTGGCTTAAATACTCCTAAAGCAGCTTCATCTTCAGTCATCAAGATCTTACCACCCAGTGGCAGGTCACCTAGGTTTGGGCATCCACTGTCTACAGCTGCCTGAGGAACATTTGGGAGGAGCCACAGAAAGGCTCTCTGGCATCGAGCAATGCCTTCTATTTGTAGAACGCTTTTCTTATTAAGAAGTGCTTTGCATACCTACTCTATGTGATACCTAGGATAATTCTGTGAGGGAGCTGCTGCATTAGAGTACCATTTTACAAATGAAGATATTACAGGGCCTATGGACAGGAAATTAACAGACTTGTTCAGAATCACACAGGTAGACATACAGAGGCAGGACTGTAACTCAGAGCACAGGACTCCAAGGTCAGTGCTCTCTTGAGTTCTCAGATATTAGTTTGAACCTTTGCTTCAGAAGTGATGGTGGTGACCTGCTGCCGCACTCCCCATTTCTTCAGGAAAGGGTATATTTCAAAGACCAGGTAGAGAGAAAGAAGCCCTGAAGAAGACAAGGCTTTTATTGGGAAAGTGTTTTTCAACTCTTTCTAGCCAGCCTCAGACCAAGTTCCTGGAGGCTGGCAGGGTGGACTGGGAGGGTCAGGACTGCAAAGTCTTCTTGGCCACTAGAGGGCAGGGTCTGAACAGAGCACAGGGCTGGCTCCCCAGGGAATTCCCCAGCCAGCAGAAGGGATGTATCCTCTGCCTAGTAGTAGCGGCAGGATACAGAGCTCTAGCCCCAGAACTGAAGAATGATACTTCCCTGGCATGTAGCAGTACACAAAGTTGTAGCCCTTGGCCGCCTGCCCCTAGCCTCCTCTTCAGGTAGATGGGCAGTGCCCTGGAGGAGTCCAGCTGAGAAGAAGGGCTGCCAGGTGCCACTTACAAATACCTGAGTTTCCAACAATAAATACAAAAAGGTCGGCAGGCTAGGTCCTGGCACTCCAAAAACCAGAGGCGGCATGCCATGGGAGCTCTCTCCTCCTCCCACTCCAGTGGGCCCTTCAGGGTGTCTGTCCCCTTGCTGTCTTTTGTTTGTTTTGTTGGTTTTTTTTTGAGTTGGAGTCTCACTCTGTCACCCAGACTGGAGTGCAGTGGCCGCTCCCGGCTACGACAGCCTCCACCTGCTGGGTTCCGGTGATCCTTCCGCCTCAGCCTTTTCCGAGTAGCCGGAATTACAGGCACGCACTACCACGCCCAGCTAATTTTTGATTTATTGTAGAGATGAGGTCTCACCTGCCCGGGCGGATCTCGAACCCGCGGGCTCAGGCAATCCACTCACCTTGCTGTCTTTTTAAATTACCCCTGTGAAACTGTCAAGGGGGAATCAGCACATAGCAGGGACTGGCTTTGTCTAATGACAGTCCTTTCATTCTAGGACCTGCCACAGCCAAGAGCTCTGTAAGACAAGCTGTGAGCCCCTTGGGAAGCACTTCCAGGTGAACTGCAGATGAAATCAACCCACCAGGCAAGCCTGGCTATGTAGGAGAAGAGAAGTGATCACTCTCTTCCATCCTGGGAGGCCCTTTCTTTTGCCATCGCATGGGTGAGAACCCTGTGGAAATTCTCTTAACCTCAACAGGACCCTAAGCCTCCTTAGAGAAAGGAGTCAGTGTCAGGGGCAGTTTAGGAGTTTATGAAGTGCATATCCATTGTTTCCTCTTCCATCCTCAGGACCAGCTGTCAGGTAGGCAGACATTAATATTCTCATTTTATAGTTGGGAAAATGTAAGTTCAGAGAAGTTAAGTGACTTGCCCACAGCCTCCAACTGGTGGGGGGCAGGGGTTCTGATTTTGAATCCTCTGTACACAAGCATACTGCCCTCGGAAGGCAGCAGTGAGGAGGCTGTCTGCAGAGGGCAGCTGGAAAGCAGCATTCCCAAAGGCTCCTTTGTGGTGGAGAAAACTTGTGAGGAATCTGGTGGGAAGCTGGAAAATATGGAGGTAGGAGAAAAAAAGAGCATTTGAAGGCCCTTACATTTTCTCAATTAAATCTCACAACAACGCTAATTGGTATGTTTAATCATCTTCATTTTTCACGAGAGGAAGAACAGGCTCAGAAACACGCGTTCAAAGGTCACAAAGAAAAAAATATTCGGTTAGAATTTGAACCTGGCGAAAAGCCTCGGTGTTTTCCTTGACTCCATGCTTCGCCCTAGTGGTGAGTGGGGGGGAGTGTGCCAACAGTAAGGAGAGTAAGTCCTCGAGTTCTGAACTCATTTATTCATTCAGTAAATCTTTGCTGAGGTCCACTTTGTACCTTGCTTTTAGAAATACAGTAACAGACAAGACAAATATGTCCCTATCAAGGGACAAACAGAAACACAAGAGGCCTAGAGATAAGCAGGGGTTAGACAGGCAAAGAGAGTGTGTGCAGGGGTCCGGGCACAGAGAGTCAAGGGTGCCAGGGGAAAGAAGGCAGAGGAGTGGAATTTTCTCTTCTCAAAACATACTGTGGTCTGGCTGGGTAAGCAGATCTGAAGGTGACGGAAAGCAAGAAAGGGCGTGACCCATTAGGAAGGTTCTACACTAGTCTAGGTGGGTAGTCATGGGCCCCACAGAGTAGTGACAGAGGGGTGTGACATTCAAACATCAAAACCAATGTCTGAGCACTAGCATGTACTTGGTACAATTCTAGGTGCTGGGGATACATCCGTGAACAAGATGAAGTCTGCCTCCATGAAGCTTACACTCTAGTCAGGAAGAAAAGCAAATAGATTCACAAATATGTAATATCAAGCACTGATAAATACCATGGGGAAGAAAGATGGGACAAGTAGTAGTTTGCTGGGGCTGCTATAATGAAGTACCACAGATAGACTGGCTTAAGCAACAGAAATTTATTTCCTCACCGTGCTGGGGTCTAGAAGTCCTTGTAAGATCATGGCATCAGCAGAACTGGTTTCTTCTGAGGCCTCTATCCTTGACTTGTAGATAGCTGCCTTCTCCCTATGTCTGTGGCCTCATTTCCTCTTTTTATAAGGATGCCAGTCATGTTGGCATAGGACCCACCCATATGACCTCATTTACCTTAATTACCTCTGTAAAGGCCCTATCTACAAATACAATCACATCTGAGGTATACTAAGTCCTCACTTAACATAGGTACTTGGAAACTGTAACTCTAAGCAAAATTAAATATAACAAAACCATTTTTTCTCATCAATAACAAAACGACATTGAATTAAAAGATATTGAGGACCAGCCGGGCTCGGTGGTTCAGCCTGTAATCCCGCGCCTTTGGGAGGCTGAGGTGAGTGGATTGCCTGAGCCCGCGGGTTCGAGACCCACCTGGGCAGGCGAGACCTCATCTCTACAATGAAATCAAAAAATTAGCCGGGCATGGTAGCGCACCTGTAATACAGGTAGTAGCCTGTAATTCCGGCTACTCGGAAGGCTGAGGCAGAAGGATCGCCAGAGCCCAGCAGGTCGAGTCTGTGGTGCCCGGTAGCAGCCACTGCACTCCAGTCTGGGCGACAGAGTGAGACTCCAACTCAAAAAAAAAAAAAAAAAAAAAAAAAAGATGTTGAGGACCTACTATTTGTCCTTTCACTTAAGGTCGAAGTTTCCAAGAACCTACTGATGTTAAGTGAGGACTTACTGAACTTGGGATTAGTACTTAAATATCAATTTGGAGGGACACAATTTAGATCACAAGACAAGGTGATATAGTATAAGCCTGGAGGTCGAGGGAAGGAAGGAGTCTGAGGTATTTTACACAGGATAATAGGAAAGGCCTCTCTGAAATGACAAACTGAGATCTGAATAAAGAGAGGAAATGAGCCATGCAATTGCCTTGGAAAAACGTTTCAGTAGAGGAAACAACTTGTGCTCACCCTGAGGTGAGGACTTGGATCAGGGCTACTTGGCATACTCCATCTTCAAGAACAGTAAGAAGGGCTTGGGATGATGGAAAAGGGGAGATGTTGGTCAAATGGTACAATGTTTCAGTTAGAGAGGAGGAATACATTTTAGTGATCTAACACACAGCCTGGTGACCACAGTTAATAATGCACTGTTGTCTTAGTCCATGTTGTGCTGCTATAACAGAATACCACAGACTGGGTAATTTATAAATCTATTTGAAGATTATTCTCTGACAACTCTGGAAGTGGAAAATCCAAGATCAAGGCGTCAGCAGATCTCTCTTCCAAGATGATGCTTTGCTGCTGAATCCTCCAGAGAGGAGAAACGGTTTGTCATTATACAGCAGAAAAGAAAAAGAGAGAGAAGCCATTCCTGCAAGCCCCTTTCATAATAGCATTAATCCATTAATGAGGCCACAGCCTCATGACCAAAAACCCCCCACTAGGCTCCACTTCCCAATACTGTTGCACTGGGGACGGTCAACATGAAATTTGGAGAAACAAAAGCATTTATACCATAGCGACCCTACCCTCAAAATTGCTAAAAGAGTAGATTTTAAGTGTTCTCACCCCAAGAAAAGGATAAGTAAGATGATAGATATGTTAATTAGCATGATTTAATCATTCCATAATGTATATATATATCAAAACACTGCATTGTACACCATAAATGTATACAATTACCATTTGTCAATTAAAATGAACAAAAAGTTTCTATTAAGGAAAAAAAAGAATGGTTGAAATGCAGCCAGAAGATACCACAGGGCCTTAAGGGCCATTATGGTGACTGGCCCTTACTTTGAGATGGGAAACCAGTGGAGAGCTTTGAGAAGGGTAGCATGACCTGACTTTGTTTTCAAAGCAGTACTTGTTGAGAATAGGGATGAGCAGAAACAGGAAAACAAGTTAGCAGGTATTTGCAGGTGAGAGATGACATGGACACTAAGACAGTAGCAATGGAAGTCTTGAGAAACAGTCAACTCAGGCTATAGATACAACCGGATTTACTGATGTGTTAGATGTAGGTCATGGGAAAAAGAGATACGTCAAAGGTAGTTCTTCAGTTCTTAGCCCAAGCAACTGAGTGAATGGTGGTGCCATTTACCCAGATGGGGAAAACCTGTGGAAGGAGTAGATTTGAAAAGCATAGGAAGCAAGAGTGTATTTGGATGATGGGGAGTTTGATGCCTATTATATATCTTAAATATCCAAATAGAGACATTGAGTAGACAGTTGGAAATGAGACCAATTCAGAGGGAAAGGGTGAGGCTGAAGGTATAAATTTAGGAGACATTGTATAAATATTTAAAACTATGAAACTACTTGAGATCACATAGGGGGTGAATACAGGAGAAAAGATAGAGAAAAGACCCAAGGACTAAACCCTGGGACACTCCAACACTTATAGATTAGAAAAAGGGAGATTCAGCAAAAACAAAGAAGTTGAAGAACTGGAAG
This sequence comes from Carlito syrichta, assembly GCF_000164805.1. Taxonomy (NCBI): domain Eukaryota; kingdom Metazoa; phylum Chordata; class Mammalia; order Primates; family Tarsiidae; genus Carlito; species Carlito syrichta. Next base: position 266,574 of record NW_007252931.1, read on the forward strand.
ATAACCAAGAGAGTATTTGTTACAGAAGCCAAATGAAGAAAATATTCCAAAAATGCTGATGAGAAGCTGAGTAAGAAGAATGAAAATGGGCTATTGGATTTACCACACAGAGGTCACTGATGATTTTGACACGGGCTGTTTCCATGGAGTGGTGGAGGGGAATACCTAATCACAGTTGGTTCCAGAGAGAATTGGGAAGGGAGAAATCAGAGACAACTCTTTTGAGGAGTTTTGCTGTGAAGGAGAGAAGAAAAGCAGCATAGTAGTTCCAAGATGTGGAAAAAAACTTAAGATGAGATTCCACAGCATATTTGTATGCTAATTTATATGCTAATGGAAGAAAGAAAAAATCAACAATGCAGAAAAGAGATAATTATAGGAGTCAATGCAAAGTGAGAGGGCTGGCCTTGGATAGCAGCAGGGATGGTTCATTCTTAGTAACAGGAAGGAAGGCCATATGGGCACCAGTGCAAGTAGGTTTGCAGATTTGGTGGTGGGATATGGAAGTTTGCTTCTTACTGCTTTTAATTTCTCAGTGAAATAAGAAATACAGCCATCAGCAGAATAAGGATGGGGGACACAATGAAGATTGAGGATGGAGAGATGTGAATAGATTCAAGAAATTAGCAGGTAATATTGATAAAGCTTAATTTATTAGCCATAGGAAAATGTGAGATGAAGGAAACAAGGACAGATTTCCGGTTTAGCGACTGAGTGGACAGTAGTGGTATCTTTCATTCAGATGGGAAAGCCTATGGGAGGAGAGAGGAGTTTGATTCTGACATGGAAAATGTTGTGCCTATGAGACATCCAAGCGGACGTGAGTGTCCAAAGCTCAGAAGTGAAACCCAAGCTTGAGACATCTCAGCTCCCTGATCTGGGAGTCATCAACATAAAGATGGTGGGAAGCAGAGAGGCTATCATGATTGCTATTTTCTCTGCGAGGTAAAATTAGTGGTTTGAAATTGAAAAAGGTCTGAAACGGATTCTGAGGAAGAATGGGAACACTGATAAGGAAATAGGGAGATCACCCTTGGGGCCCAGTTGAAGGTGAAGCTCCTATGCTTCACCCCCAATCCTACCACTACAGAGCCCTGGAGCCCCCATTTGCTCCTGAAGCTACAGCTACCAAAGGCCCAGTTTCTTATGCTGGGCCCCCATAGCAGGGTTCCACCTCACCACCCAGCAATGTGCCCTGACCTTGAAGCCTATCTTCTTCTTACACATACCATCCTTTCCTCCTTGCTTACATAGGTAACTCCTATTCACCTTTCTCCTCTCAGATCAGGGCAGAAGCTCTCAGAGCTGAAAGTTTCTTTTCTTTATCCAAATAGACCCTCCTCTACCTCATCACAGCATAAAACATACTGCATTGTATCACTGATTTACTTATCTACCTCCCCCACTGGACTGAAACAACTTGAGGGCAGAAACTTTTCACCTTTATAATGACTACTACTTAAGTAAGGGGCTCAATAAATGCTTGTGAAATTAACATAGTAGAAAAGAAATAAAGTCCAAAACCAGCACAATTATACAGGGGTCATGATACTTCCAGCCTGTGACACCTGCAGGTGCTTCTGACCTTAGAAATAGAGAACTATCCATTTGGTCTTAGCATTACATCCCTTTTCTTTTCAGGAGGAGTTCTTAATATACTTACAGGAAGGAAATATCTTTATGTTATATTAAGGTACATTAGCCCTTGCTCCCCAATCTCCCAAACACACGAAGCTGGAGGTATTGTACAAAGTCATTTTATTTAAAAAATTAACACATCCTGCTTGTATAAACTGTCACTCTCCATTTCCAAGTTCCATCACCTGAGCTTGGGAGCAGAGTGTGTGGTATTTTTCTGGGCTTAAGGTGTAAGCTGACATGGCATTCAAGAACTCATCCAGTGGACAGAGCCCACCAGGGCAGCCTCTTGGCACCTGCTCCTGTGAAAGAGACATAATTCAGCAGGTCCACTAAGGACTCTGTCCTTCTGCTGTTTTCAGCTGAGTCCAGAGATCGAAGAGGCTCTGAGCCAAGTGGTATATGTGTGCACAAGTATAATGGCCAGGAAGGCTCTACTACCCAATTAGCTTGCGGTGGGAGGGAAGCACTACTTGGCACTTGTAAAAGGCACTCAAGAAGTGTTTGTTAAATTGACTGCGAAGACACAGTCAACTTACATCCCAGAGATGGGAGAGCCAACGGTGTCATCCCTAGAGTGCTCTGGCCTCTGCCCTAGACATCAGCCCTGATGAAGCAGCCAAGACACAAGGGTGCTGACAGCACACACCACCTCCCAAAGACACCATCAGCTATCTTCAAAACAAGCCTCACAGACAGGATGTCACATCTCAGCAGAGACATTCAGGAGACAAGAGGGGGGAATCTGTTCTAGAAGGAGTCTGTAACAGAATTAGGGGAAGGCCCAAGTCCCACCCTACCACCATATGCCAAGTTCTACCCTACCCAAAGACCATAGCCATGAGTCACCCAATTGGATTCAGAGAGCTGATTGTACCAAGGGAGATTTCACTGGGTTTGACGGGGGAGACTAAACCAGGTGGATAGGGCTTGGGGGAGGGTGCCCTCGCCACCACCCAGTCCCACCTCAGAGGTCTTACCTCCCCGTGGTAATAGAGCTGCACAAACCACTCCTTAGATTTCTGGTGCTGGTAGAGTTCCATGGTCAGGTCAGCAGCAAAGGGGGGCCATTTGTGATCAAAAATCCCCAGGGCCAGTAAAAGAGGCATGAGGGTCACATCATGAGCCGCATAGAGGTACAGTTTTCTGCAAGAAGGAAACAGTTCCCCACAAGTCTTTACCTCAGGATTCTGGAGGACAGGACAACTGCCTGCCTCCTTTGAGTAAGAAATGACACTTGCCTCAGAAAACACTGCACTGAAACAAGTCAAGGACAGAAAGTTTTCACCTTTATAGTGACTACTACTTAGTTAGGGTGCTCAATATGTGTTTGTTAAACTAACTCATTCATGACTGCTTACGTGAATTTACATCATTCCAAATTCTGATCCTGGTTGCTGCTGATGTGAATTACATCTTGGCATATTCTGTTTCTGAATGCTGCAACGTTGTCATATGCATGTTATTATATTTTGCTTGGAAATGAATAGTGAGGCAAGGAGAGAAAGTTAATTGAGATAATGATCAGATACCAATTATACAATGTTGTGATTGATTTACGTAGTTGGTAAAAATTGCAAGTTGGTCATTATTTTGTTGCAATTAGTGTTGTACACTTGTATTTTGATATTTCAGGGCTTTCATACATCAATGTTAAAAATAATTTACCATAACTATGGAAAATGAAGAAATATATGCTGATGAGACTTCAGAGATCAAAGATGAATCCAGTGAACTTCTTAGTGATAGAGAGACAGATAGTGATGTAATGATGCAGTATAAATGAAGAAACATATATATGCAATATATATATATATATATATATATATAATATATATTTGGCTTATAGTCCCAATAAAAATCTAAAGCACAGATGCTAGTCAGAGTGGTATCTGAGGCAAAAACTGGATATGTCTGCAACTTTCAGCTGTATTGTGAAAAAGGTGACAACTTAGAAAAGACCATTTTACTTGTGCTTAACAACAGAAGTTTACAGCAACGAGCTTCAGATTTTTTTTTTATTTTTGCTCTCTCTCAGTATTAAGAAAGTGAAAAATTTGCCGATCGTGAATGTGTTAAGATAGGAGAAGTCCAAAACTAACACAAATCTATAGCTGACATGTAGAAATCAGTGGAATCTGGTATAAAACTCCTTGGAAATAAATGCAGGGGGAGAAGGCTTATTCCTACTCCTCATGTCTTCATGAGGAGGGTCCGCACTGGAGAGACTCTCCTGGCCTCCTCCCCACCCACTCACTCACTCATCCCTGGTGAGTTTCAAAGAAGAAACTGAGCATATGTGGCTTAGGCCCTACCTCTCTTCTCTCTTTGGGTCACCTCCCCCCCACACACACACATCCCCTCCCATTCCATGGCCAATGTTCTTCCTACTCTCAGACATGGGATGAATTTAGAAAGCAAGTTCTGCTTCTTGCTGAGGAAGCTTGCAATTTGGGGAATTAAGTTCATTTTTATAAAATAATAAGAAGTTCATTTGGCACTTAACACATTCGCCAAATGGCTATAATCAGTAATAAAGGTGCCATTTCACTCTACAGCTGCCTGATGCCAGGATCCATTTCTTGGGAAGGAACAAGGATTGTATTTATTGGCCCCCAACCTAGAAGACAAGCATTGGATCCTGTGGTATTCTAAAGATACAAGGTGGAGGGTGGCAAGGTAGCAAAAGCTAGCAAGAAATGTACTATCGTGTACAGGTACTGTGAAGGACAGGGAAGGGCATTCACACGATTTGCTATTATAAATCTTGGTCCTAAGTTTCTGAATGTTTCCATTTCAACTTATTGTCCCTACGCCTCCTACTCTCACCATGAGTTTCTAACTATGTGTAATCTCTTTCTCTCTCAAGAAGGTAGCCTACAGCAATGCTTCTCCAAAACTAGGATGAATATAAATCACCTGGGGAATCTTGTTAAAATGCAGATGCTGATTCAGTAGGTCAGGCTGAGGTCTAAGAATCTAACGAGTTCCTGGGTGATGGTGAAGCTGTTTGTCTGCAGACAACACTTTGCTTAGCAAGTGCCTAGGACGCATAACCAAATCCAAATCCATGATCCCAACTTGGGGGTCCAGGCTACAAAAGTGGCATTGGAAATTCATGAGCCATTTCCAACATTTTAAAATGCTTTATGGGCTGGGTGCATTACCTCACACCTGTAATCCCAGTACCCCTCGGAGGCCATAGCAGGAGGTTCACTTGAGGCCAGGAGTTTGAGACCAGCCTGGGCAACATAGTGCGACCCTGTCTCTACAAATAAAAAATAAATGTAGCTGGATATGATGGCTCATGCCCGTAGTCCTGCTACTGGGATGCTGAGACAGGAAGATCACTTAAGCCCAAGAGTTTGAGGCTACAGTGACCTATGATCACACCACTGCACTCCCACCTGGGTGACGGAGCAAGATCCTATCTCTAAAAAATAAAAATTTAAGCCAGGCTCGGTGGCTCAGTCTGTAATCCCGCGCCTTTGGGAGGCTGAGGTGAGTGGATTGCCTGAGCCCGCGGGTTCAAGACCCGCCTGGGAGCAAGACCTCATCTCTACAATAAATCAAAAAATCAGCCAGGCGTGGTAGCGCATGCCTGTAATTCCGGCTACTCGGAAGGCTGAGGCGGAAGGATCGCCGGAGCCCAGCAGGTCGAGGCTGCGGTGGCCGGAGTGGCCACTGCACTCCAGTCTGGGCAACAGAGTGAGACTCCAACTCAAAAATAAATAAATAAATAAATAAATAATAAAAATTTAAAAGATGCTTTATGGATATCATATCTTCTGTATATTCAGTGAAGGTGTTCAAACTAAATAATCTATTAAGCAATTATCTTTGTTTTGGACTATTATAATATAAAATTAGTGTGGTATCATAATTGACTACTCTGACACATGTTCAATTAGTTAAAATAAAATTGCTGAAATAAAAATTTCAAATCATGGTAGAACAGAAAGAAAGGTAAAAAGATTGTGAGCCTCTACGGTACTCTTGGCCTCTTAAACATCTGCCTTCAGTCACTGATGGCTGGTTCTTGCTTCCCTAAGATGTGGGTTCTTGCCCTGCAACTAGAGCTCCCACACACCTTTAGCTCACAAAGCAGAATTTCTGTGCTAGGTACCTGATCTTATCAGGTGGAGTGGCAGGATCCACGGCTCTTAGCAAGTTGCTCTCCAGGATGTGGAGGAATGGGCCTACTGCCATCTGAAGACTTTCCCTGTGAAAAGTGAACAATATTTAAGCATTCAGCAGGCACTCAGCACTCAGGGGATGTGCTGGTTCCGCCCCCAGGACCTCACGAGCCCAATCAGACAGAGCTGAGAAAAAGGCAAGTAATGCACAAGGGATAGCGAAGGACCAGAACGAGAGAAATGGCATCAGGTCTGGGATCCTCTGTGAACAAAGACCTCTAACAACAAAAGCACCAGGATATGGACCTGCTCTGAACACAACTGAGGTGGGAGGGGCTGGGGGAGCAGAGCATTAGTAACCTGGAGAAGTGATGAAGAACCAGGACTTAAAGAATTAAAAAGTAAAGCTGATAAGGACAGGGGGTAAAGATTTCCAGGAATTCCAGAAGCCCTTAGAAAAACAATCAGAAGAAACAAGAACATCCTAAGTTATGTTTCCTATGTCCCAGTCTTCCTTCTTTTGGACTTTAGACCACAAGGACATTTCATTTATGTCTCATTTATGTGTCTTAAAAAGCTCAGCGGTAGTGTTCCCACGGTTGGCTCTGTGGCGCCATCACTTTATTCTCAGGCTTGTCACATCATGATCACAAGGTGACTGCTGCAACTCAAAGCACATTCACTCACAGTAGTAGAAATGCTTCTCATTTACTGATCCTGGCAACTGATCAGCTTCCATGGAGGCTTCAGGGGCCTGTCTTCTTGTTTTCGTGCTTCTCACTCTTAATCAAAGAAAAAAACATACCTTTCCTAGAATTCCAAGAACCCAGTCACTGACAAAAGGGAACAACATTGCCATGATTGGCTTAGCCTGACCCTTACTCACGGTGACTGGGTAAACTCCCACCTTTATAAATCAAGAAATGTTGCAGCAATGGATACAGAGCAGGCAATCAACACTGTATGCAACCTATACTTTTCAGAAGAACATGTAAGGCAAAGCTGAGTTGGATGGCATAGTGGGGTTATAACCATTTGTCCTTGACAAAATATCAATTTTATGAAACCAGGACTAATTGGAATGGAAAAGACAATAGTTTTTACGCCAGAAGAAAGCAAACTATGTCATGGACCAAATCCAACCTAGCTGATTGTTTTTTATAGATAAAGTTTTATTGGAACACAGCCATGCCTATTTGTCTGCATATTGTCTTTGATTGCTTCAAATTACAAGGGCAGAGATGAGTAGCTACAACAGAAATTGCATGGCCCACACAGCTGAAAATATGTACTAAATATATGTGTGTACATTGATGAAGGGAGGACAGTAAGTAACAACTTAGGTACAGTCAGGCCACTTCATGAACAGAGAAGGGAAGCTGGCAAGTCCCAGGGAGTGGCAGCAAGCTGTGTGACTTGGCTCGAGCCCTCTGGATGCCTTCGACTAATGCATTGCTTACATGGACACATGGACTCTGAGGGGAAGAAATGCAGTCAGGGGCTCTTATTTTGCAACTGACCAAGCAAACTCTTGAAATATTAGATGCATCTTCCCACTACGCGTTTTCTCCAGGACTGTTTCTCCACTTCCCTCTCCCTCCCCTATCAAGTCACCTATTCTGAGTGTAAGCTGAATGCTCATAATCAATCAGAAAAAGATGAATTCTGAAATTTGACAAGAGAGAAACTTTCCATGCTGGCTTGGAAACAGACCTTCTAGAAACAGAACCGTAGGTACTAGGAATGTAGAGAAAACAGAGGCCTGGTGGTCAGCAGATCAGGATCCATGTCTTAGTTCTGCCACTTGCTAGCTGAGCCTAGGCCACGCAGCCAACATCTCTCAGCCCCGGTTTCTTTATCCATAAAGCCAGGGATAATGACACCTATCTCACACAGTGAGAACAAAAAAAATGACTTGTAAATTATGATGTGATGAATAAAGGGAGAAATAATTATTCTTCCTTCAGCTCCCCCCACCCAAATCCCTTAAACCTTAAAGCAAAAGGAAAAAGTGAGAGATCAAGAGAAAGGCAGTAGAGTGGTGGCTCCTGGTTCAGTGTAACAGGGAATGGAAGTACTAGGTCACCAGTCCCAGCTCCAGAAATGTGAAGACCTAAGGCCTATGAGTAGGCTAGCAGGACAGGGTTGTTTCAGCATCCTCACATGCAGAGACACCAGCCAGCAGTTGTGAGTGGGCCTGATGAACTCTTCGTCCCCCCACACCTGGAGGTCTGACAAAGCATGACTTCATGCCAGCGGCAGAGGCCCCTCACCTATCTTCCTTTTGCAGTACATACAGGGCTGTGTCCACAGCTCTCTGTTCAATCATCCGTGTAAATCTCTTCAGTGCAGGGCAGCTTGGGAGGCTGTGTACCTGAAAGAGCCGCAGGTACAGTGTTAGAAAGAAATGCTTCTCACCTATTGATCCTAGCAGCTGATCAGCTTCCATGGGGCCTGGGGAACCCTGTATTCATCCAGGAAGGGTCTTAACAACTCAAAAAGCTATGTCCCTGGGGGCCCTCTGAAGCTATTACTAGAGATCTGAGATCTGAAGGAACAGGAAAAAAATTTTTTTTTCCTTCCTTTTTGATGGATTCCCATCCTCTCCAAAATTGAAAAGATTTGTATTTTTTTTAACTTAAGAAAAAGATGAACAAAATGTAAGGCAGAGAATTCATAAATTTCTACTTGGTCTTCATTTTCTCCAAAATGACTTCTAAAAGCATCCCATGGTCGGGCACAGTGGCTCATGCCTATACTCCTAGAACTCTGGGAGGTGGAGGTAGAAGGATTGCCTGAGCCCAGGAGTTCGAAACCAGCCTGGGCAACTTGGCGAAACCGCTACTTGGCAGGCTGAGGCGGAAGGATCGCCTGAGTCCAGCAGGTTGAGGCTGCGGTGAGCTGTGAATGTGACAAATTATGCTTCTGCCTGGGTGACAGAGTGAGACTATGACTAAAAAAAAAGAAAGTATGCCATATAAACAGTTTATAGAAACACTTGCCATTTAACCATAAGCCTATTTTACACATAAGCACAAGGTGCATTTCTGTCTGTAGAGCACACTGTATTTTTCACAGGAGGAGGGAGAATCCTCTACTGTCTTTGGGGGTCCCACTTTGAATCTAGAGAAGCATTTCCCTTTGTGTAGTCTTCTTTATGTATTTATTACATTAAAAAAGACTCTATGGCTAAATAAGTTTGAGAAAAGCAGACAAATATTAACTAGTTTTGTTTACTATAGGTTTCTCCAATTGTTTTAATATGTCGATATACAGATGGACTTTCCACAAAGTGATACAATAAATAGGGATTCCAAAATTTTTAAACCCTCTCCATTCCTCCCTCCCCATCACCTACCTCACATGTCGGGTGTTCTGGGCAACATGCTTCAAGAAACTCTAATCTAGAGTTCAATGTCTGTGTCCCTAATGGGTGAGGAGTCTGTCTTGATTGCTCTCCAGTCCCTCCATTCCCTTATCTCTTCCATTTGCAGGTCCTATTACTGTTGCCTCCAACTCAAGAGGCCTCTACCCACTTCTCTCTGCTCAATTCTAATTCAGGAGTCAGCCCATCCAGATGCCTATCTCATACTCCCCAAACCCAGGGCCTGGGGAAGATAGTCATCCACCTGCTCAGCAGCCATGTTGTCCAGGAGGATGAGGAAGTCCACTCCATCATTGCTGTTGATGCCCATCCCTTCCTTCACCTTTTTCAAATCCTCTGAGATTCCTGGTTGCAAAGAGGCAGCCTGCCTCCGGCCTCTGTCACAAAATAAAAAGTAATGCCTTATATTATACAGTGATTAACAGTTTACAAAGTGTGCTTCATCCAACATTTGGGATCTCATTTAATCCCCACAACAACCCGCTGGGGTTAGATGGTATTATTCCAATTTTACAGATGAGTAAGCTAAGGCTCTATGAGGTCAAATGACTTGTAAACATAAGTTAGCAAGTACCAATATTACAATGAAAGGCCGGATTTTCCAAATCCCAACCTAGCATTTGTAGCACATCAAAAATGATGCAAGCATGGCCCAGGTCTGTCTGAAAACAGCGTTATTTTTCTTCTATGGAATACATACTATACAGTCTTAGTGCAGCTCAGAACTACTTGAGAACTGGAGTGTCATTGGCTCCAATCTATCCTACACAGCAACATATTGGTAAGAGAAGGAAAGTCTACGTCCTCTGGTGCTTGTATACCTCAATTTACAGGTCAGTGGTGGGCTCAATCATCTTTTATTTAGCCTGTTGGTTTCTCATCTGCCCCATCTGACATCCCAGGGTTGCCAGGAGGATAATGCATTATAAATGGCAAATCCCTACTTGTGGCTGAATATATCATCTCTCTAGCCCAGCATGTGGCTTTTCCCATCTTCCTGTACCTTCACTATGAGCCTGCCACATGAGCAGAGCTTCTTTGCTTCCTGGGCAGCTGATGCCAGGCCTGAGTATAATTTTTTAAATGTATGTATGTATGAATGTATGTATGTAGATGAGGTCTTGCTATGTTCCCCAGGCTGTTCTCAAATTCCTGTGCTCAAGCAATCCTCCCACCTTGGTTTCCCAAAGTGCTGGGATTAGAGGCATAAGCCACCATGCCTGACCCTGAGTATCAGTTAAACCCTCCAATCTCTTATCCATCAGTGTGAAACTTGAGCAGGCCCTCAGTACAGGCAGAGTCCTGCCAGCTAAAGTGGTAAAAATCTGTCCTCCACTGATGAGTAAGAACCCAGGGACAGTTACCTGGTTCTCTGCCTCAGGCTCCAGCAGTTTTGGTAGTTGGGATACAAGACTTCAGAGCTTGCCTCATCAGTGTGGATGACGATGGGTCCTAGAAGGAAGGTAGGAAGCACAGGCAGGAAGAGGTTTCAGCTTGTTCTTCCCTGTATCTCTACCTCTTCTCCTTCTCTTGTCTACAGAGATTGGACTACTCCAAGGGGCAGATCATCAAGGTTACTCCTTAAGTACAGTACAATTAAGTACAGTACATGCCTTCAATATGCCCTGGCTCTGCCAGCAGGCACTTTCCTGTCATCTGAGCAATGGAAAAAGCAAGTAACAGCCTGTTCTGTTTAGCACAAACCCTCCTACTGAGCCACAAATAGCCTATAGCAGGTGCCTGGATCAGACTGGCACTTCCCTGACCCCTTCCAAAAAGATCCCTACCTTGGACATTCTAATAAAAAATGACTTTATCAGAACTAGGTTACTTTCTTGCTTCCTCAAGTCCAATCATACAGGCCCGTATGGTGACTTATCACATGACAAACTAAGAAAAGTGGCCACGAGGCTACAATTCCTCTCAGACCCCATAGCCTTACCCAAATAAAAGTGAGACTCCTAAATGAATTGCCGGCCTAATCATAGATCTAACAAAAGAAACTGCAAACAATATTTCTTACATACCTCACAGTAGCTCACTGCTGCTCAGAGCTCCTCAGTACCCTTATCCCCTTCCCATCAATGCCCAAAGAAGGTGTTCTAACACCTTCCTGTGCTTTGCTCTGTGCCAGAGATGGCAAGTGCCTGTGGCAGGTTCTCTTTCCACACCATTCAAGCCTGATGGTGAAAGAAGTAGCACCCATCAGCAGCAGTTTGGAATTCACAAAGGTCACTCCACAGAGTGATTAGGTGAATCAAAGTCCCAAAGAGCTATTTATTCCCAAATTATTGACAGTCAGAACCCAGGACTTCAAAAGTAGCCTATGGTAACTGCACTGGAATATTCAGACATACTTCACTAGTCTGGACAGAAGAAGATACCAGACTGAAAGTCATAAGAGTTTAGTCCTCAATCCACAACTAACCAACAGGATCGTCTTAGAAGGTCACTGCTGTTATCTGGGGCTCATCAGTAAATCAAGGGGTGGGACTATAGCAGCAGTTTTCAATTGTTTCTAAAGCAGTTAAACCTCCCCATTCTGCTATTATATAAAGTAATAAAAGAAAATGTGATGATGGCTGCAAGGTGGGGGTCCAAAGTGTTGTGTACTCTTATGTCCCACCTGCCTCCCTTCCTGTAGTTCCTGAGCCCCCCTGAAGAATCCTGGGGCTCTGCAGGTCACGTGAAAAGAACGCCAAGTGATCAGAGGCCCTCTTCAGATATCCACATCCTCAGAGAAGCAGTCGAACACAAAAGTAAAGAGTATGGATTCTGAAACCAGACTCCCAGAGTCTGAATCCCAGTTCTACCATTGACCAGTTTGTATCCCTGGGCAAGTCATTTAGTCTTTCTGTTTCTTAGTTCTCTTATCTATAAAAGGGGACAGTGGTACCTGCCTAATAGGGTTATTTTATGAATTCAACAGGTTAATATACACAAAGTTAATTTTTAAAGAAAATTTTAGAGGCAGGGTTTTTCTTTCACCCAGGTGGAGTGCAATGGTGTGATCATAGCTCCAAATCCTGGCCTCAAGAGATCCTTCCAACTTGGCCTCCCAAAGCAATGGGACTATAGGCCTGAGCTACCGCACCCAGTCAATATAGGCAAAGTTCTTAGAACAATGTTTGATGCATACAGTTGACTCTCTGTATCCTCAGGTTCTTCTTCCATGGATTCCACCAACCAATTCTGGATCAAAAATATTTGAGGGAAAAAATAAAAATAACAAAATAACAATAAAAATAATATAAACCAGCCAGGATCGGTGGCTCAGCCTGTAATCCCGCGCCTTTGGGAGGCTGAGGTGAGTGGATTGCCTGAGCCCGCAGGTTCAAGACCCACCTGGGCAACTTGGCGAGACCTCATCTCTACAATAAATAAAAAACGAGCCGGGCGTGGTAGCGCGCGCCTGTAGTTCCAGCTACTTGGAAGGCTGAGTAGGAAGGATCACTGGAGCCCAGCAGGTCGAGGCTGCAGTGGCCGGGAGCGGCCACTGCCCTCCAGTCTGGGTGACAGAGTGAGACTCCAACTCAAAAAATAATAATAATAATATAAACCAAAATGCAGCATAATACATAGTATTTACATTTACCAGGTATTATAAATATACATAATCTAAAGATTATGCACAGGTGGATATGCATAGGTTATATGCAAAAGTATGTCATTTTACATAAGGGACTTGAACATCTGCAGATTTTGGTATCTGAAGGGAGGGGAGAGTAAAGAGTATCCTGGAACCAACTCCCCTCAGATACTGAGGAATGACTACTGTACTAGGTCCTTCCAGTGTTACAATATAAATAACTATGACCTAAACCTCTAATATTGCCATCTAGATTCTGGATATTGGATCTACAGTTTATGATAAATAAGGCACACTTGAGTCGACACTTGCATATATGTTGAATGAATGACTGACCAAATGGCACAAGCCAACAATCTCTAGCTTCCCCCACAGCCTGAGTCTCTATAGCTTCTATAGACATAACCGTCTAAGCGGTGTCCCAAAGTTGTACCACTTCTGGGATTCTTTGGTCTATTCATGTCCCTTCATACTGGGAAAGGTATGGAAATAGCCAGGACAGAAATCAAATTGGAGTCCCAGTACCTGTGGGTCCAGTGCAGGGAGCTGTCACCCAGATGGCCACACTCAAGGCCAGTGATTTCCTTCCCCCTGGGTTTATACTGGGGCATCCTCAGTCTGGGGTCTGTAGATAATGCTGCTAACAACAAACATCTTTCCTTCTCAGTCCTGCTTTTGATGTTCTTGAGAAGAGGACATTTGCCTTTTAGGAGCTAAGCAAGTGAGAACTTTCAGAAGATCAGGCATTGTGGAGTATTCCTAAACTCAAGGGCTCTCAGGAAGCAAGGGGCAGCCCATCTTGTTGCTTTCTGTTACCTAGATACATGCTATTTGTGTTCCACAGCCAACCTCAGCCAGAATCAGCAGCAGTACACAACCCAGCTGGGGGCAAGACCAGCTTCCTCTTGCCTGAAGGTTCCATTACTTTACATATCTCTTAAAAGTTTGATGAACATTTTGTTTCTATCTGAGCTACTGCTAAAGAAGCCAAACAAAATAACAAGAACCTTTACCTTATAGCACCATTTTAGTGAGGCCATGAAGCTCTGAAACTCAGACCGGTGATTAAATGTAAATTTGAATCAATTACAAATGACAAAATGCAGCCTCGTTTGATGGCCAAAGGCCCTCAATACATAAAATCCATGTGGTAAAATAATTAATGCAGTCCTTGGGAGTGAAAAGGTTGGGAACCATTGACCACAATCATTCACTAGCTGAATATGTCAAAACCCAAACTCAATAGACTTTCTCAACTAGGAAAGGCTGGACAGAATACTGTTCATGCTATGGATTATCATCAAGATCTGAGTAGTAGCAGAAGTTTTGGGTCCTAGCTAAGTGTCCCTCCTGCCCTCCATCCTTTCCAGCAGTGTCTCAACTAAGCAAAAAGCCCCCTGTTGTTCACAAGATCTGGTTAGGACCACCTTGTACAGCTCATGTTGCAGCTTGAGAAGTGCAGTCAGGCACCAGAGGCATTGCTGATGCATTGCTGCTGGTGAGGAAGTCAGGCTGGCAAGGGCAGCATAAGGCTGGACAGGGGAGGGCCCACTGGAATAGGTTCGCCATGGAAGTCATGTGTGCGGAAGGATAAAGATCAAAGGAACCAGGAAAGTGAGAGGGGTTTTGGATGTGAGAAGAGTTCCTCAGAGATAAGAGCTTACTTCTACACCCCAAACACAAACCTTCTTTCTGACGCTGGAAAAGTCCAGCCAGCAAACAACGGGTAGACTCCAGATTCCGATACATGTTAGTGGAACGAACACTAAAAAAAAAAAAAAAAAAATTAAGAGCTAGAGACAATCAGAAAAGGAATAATTAATTATATACACTCTACCTTATTTCACAGAGCAACTGGGAGTCTTTCAAGACTACATAAGGGGAGGTATGGGACTAGGAAGAATGCTTTACCTTTCTGTAGGATGGCTGCCCCCGAGGGACTTGAAGGCCAATGAAGGTGGCCTTCAGGGACCATCTGTTCACAGGATCCTGTGATAGAAGGGTAACTGCATCATGACAGGTTGTCCCCCACACTACTTTGGATAAGAGTGGGAACCGACTTGGGGGTCAGGACCGTGGCAGGATTTTATAGAGAGAATCAGGACACAGAGGCCAGGAAGCAGTTTTATTCGTGCTGGAACTGGCTCAGCGGATTCACATCCAAAGGCAGCATTGTCTGAACCCCAAGCGCAGCAGGGCATTGTCTTTTATACAATTTTAGCTTCTTTGTCCCCCCAATAAGGCTTACATATTTGTAACATACAGGCTAATTGGGTATTTCACAGCTAAAGTTTACAGCAGAGTTACACATGCGCACTACAGATTGGAGTTACATTCCTTTTTAACATGAATCTTCCAAGAAAGTTCTTATCTTATGGTGCTAGAAGAACTCTTTCATTTTTCTGGGAAGGCTTTTATCTTACTGTACTAAGCAGGCCCCTACTCTGTCCTGGGAAGGCCTTCATCTTATTAGGCCTGGGGGAAGGGCTCCCAGCCTCAAGGACACGTTTCCTCGTGTTCAAGACCAGACCTTAAATTGGGTGCAACACCCCTTTTTCAAGTCACTCACAAGACCTCCTGTGGGTTGAAGGTTGGTGAAAGAAAAGGGATGTCTTCCACATAATTCTTCCTTAGCCTCTCTCCTAGGGCAAACATCTGCTGCATGCCCACCTTGGTCAGCTGCCCAGCAAATATGCCTCCCTAAAGTGGGAAAGAAAGAGAGGGAAGAATAAAAACAGCCTGCTGAACTCAGCCCAGAGAAAACCATGGAAGCGTTGCAGTGGGCTCCCCAGAGCAAGGACTCATTGCTCACCTTCAGGGTGGTCTCCTGGTATTGAGAGTCGTAAGGAGAATATGGCTTCGGGCCACCAGCTAGATTGGTGACAGTGTATTCAAACTGAGTTTGGGGTGGGACCTCTAATAGCTGAGGGTTCCATTCTACCTGTTGTGACCACAAAAAACAATACATTGTTTTAAAAGCTTCTTGAAACTTACCGTATTCGCAGAAAACAGCACTCAGAGAACACGTCTGGAATTGCTGACACTAGGCCTGCAAACTTCCCATGGGAAGGAAGGAAAGAAACTAACTCTAGCTCCAATTAAGGGAAGACAGGATGGTTATTTATTCTTCCAGGTGTCCTTAGCTCAAATTTTGTTATTGCTACCCTAGTAATCACTGTTAAGCGACTGCTCTGGCACTAAGCCCACACAGAAGTAAGAGGAAGAAGTGGCCAGAATGCCTGGCATTCAAATAATTGGTGAATGAATGAATGAATGAGTGGATGAATGAAATATCTCAAATGGCCATATGTTTGGAAGAATGTCCAAAGAATCAATCTGTAGGTTTCTAAGACCTGACCGGTCGCCCCTCCCCTACCACTTCTACTTAATGCCTCTTGTAACTGCCACGTATCCCTTCTCTTTCATCCAATTTCTGAAACAAGCAGTGCCATCTAAGACTTTGCTTCTCCATGGTCTTTCTTTACTCCTTGCAGTCTAGCTCCTGACCCAACTCTACTGCAATGGTTTTAAAACATTACAAGCGACCACAGGGATCATAGGTCCAACTGTCCATAAAACTCTTACACACTCACTTAGTTAATATGTGAGGACTTCAATTTTTAAAAATAAGTCTTTCCTTCTAATCCAGTATACCAGCTCCTCCTCCCCACCTACTGTGTCTCTCTCAATCCCACCACAGTTCTCCAAGGCCCCAAAACTCAGACCTCTAGCTTTCTCGTGCCTCACCCCACCAAGCCCTGCTGATCACTGGCTAGAAAAAAAGTCATGCCCAATGGTCCCTTCATGAACATACTAGACTGTAAACCTTATGACTGCAAGCAAGAGCCTGCAGCAGACTCCTCCCTTCCACACCCACAGTCCATACAGATGGAACCACCTAATTAATCTTTCTGAAAAAATCATTTTTCATTGCATCTAAAAATTTTATTTTAATAGACAAATAATTATTGTACTTTTTATATTTATGGGGTACAATGTGATGTTTTGATAGGTGCTTACACTGTGGAATGATTAATGTAATTAACAAATCCATAGCCTCACATACTTATGCTTATGTGGTAAAAATATTTAAAATCAATCTTTTAGTGATATAGGCATACATCATTTCTTTAAAAATTATTTATTTATTTTTTGAGTTGGAGTCTCACTCTGTTGCCCAGGCTAGAGTGCAGTGGCACACTCACGGCTACCCCAGATTTGACCTGCTGGGCTCTGGCAATCCTTCCACCTCAGCCTTCCAAGTAGCTGGAACTACAGGTGTGCACTCCCTCACCTGGCTAATTTTATTTATTTTTTTATTGTAGAGACAAAGTATCGCCAAGTTGCCCAGGCTGGTCTCGAACCTGTGGGATCAGGCAATCTACTTGCCTTGGCCTCCCAAAGTGCTGGGATTACAGGCTGACCCACTGAGCCTGGCCGGCATACATCATTTTATTGCACTTTGCTTTACTGTGCTTTGCAGGTATTGTGTTTTTTACAAATTGAAGGTTTTGGCAACCTGAACAAGTCTACTGGCCCCATTTTTCCAACCGCATGTGCTCACTTTGTGTCTCTGTGTCACATTTTGGTAGTTCTTTTAATATATACTTCAAATGTTTTCATTCACATTATCTGCTATGGATAATGTGAACGAAATGTGATCTAGGATCAGTGATCTTTGATGCTAGTATTGTAATTGTTTTGAAGCACCACACACTGTGCCCATATAAGGTGGCAAACTTAATCCGTAAATGTCTGTGTTCTGACTGCTCTACTGACTAATCATTTGCCCGTTTCTCTCCCTTTCCTCAGGCATTCTTCTTCCCTGAGACTCAACTATATGGAAATTAAGCCAGTGAGTCTAACCCTACCATGGCCTCCAAGTGTTCAAGTGAGAGGAAGAGTCAGATGTCTCTTACTTTAAATCAAAAGCTAGAAATGGGAAGAGGCCAAAATGTCAACATTAATAGACATTTGGGAGAAGTAAATTCCACTCCTCATGGATGACTTTGAGGGGTTTAAGGCTTCAGTGGAGGAATTAACTGCAGATATGGTAGAAATAGTAAGAGAATAGCAGTGGAGCCTGAAGCTGTGACTGAATTGCTGCAATTTCGTGATAAAATGTGAATGGATGAGGGGCTGCTTCTTATGGATGAGCAAAGAAAGTGATTTCTGGAGATGAAATCTACTCCTGGTGAAGATGCTGTGAATACTGTTGAAATGACCACAAAGGAGTTTGAATACTTCATAAACTTAGTTGATAAAGCAGTGGCAGGATTTGGGAGGATTGACTCCAATTTTGAAAGAAGTTCTGCTGTGGGTAAAATGCTATCAAATAGCATTGCATGCTACAGAGAAATTTTTCAGGAAAGGGCAAAATTAATCGATGTGGCAAATTTCATTGTTCTCTTATTTTAAGAAATTGCCACAGCCATCCCATTCTTCAGCAACCACCACCTTGGTCAGTTCGCAGTCATCAACATCAAGGCAAGACCTTCTATCAGCAAAATGATGATGACTTTCTGAAGGCTCAGATGATCATTAGGATATTTTAGTAATAAAGTATTTTTTAATTAGAATAGGTATATTTTTCAGACATAATGGTATCCCATACTTCATAGACCGCAGTATAGTATAAATGTAATTTTTATATGTACTGGGAAGCTAAAAAATGTGTGTGACTCACCTTATTGTGATATTTGCTGTATTGTGATGATCTAGGGTTGAACATGCAATATCTCAGAGGTAGGCTTGTATGTGTGAAATCTAAAAATGTTGAACTCAAAGAAGTAGAAAATAGAATGGTAGTTACCAGAGGCTAGAAGAGGGAGATCAGTGGGGAAAGGAGAGATATTTATCAAAGGGTACAAAATGTCAATTAGACAGGAAGAGTAAGCGTTAGTGATCTATTGCACAGAATCTATTGCACAGTGACTACAATAAATATTTCTCTTTTTTCTTTTTTAAGAGATGGGATCTTTCTTTGTTGTCCAGGCCGGTCTCAAGCCCACAGCTTCAAGTGATCCTCTTACCTTGGCCTCCCAAAATACTAGGATTACATGTATGAGCCACCATGCCTGGCACACATTGTATATTTCAATGTCACCTAGTTAATCTTGCTAAGCCACTTGAATCATATCAATGGCTTCTTTTTCTAAGGCAAGTATCTGGACTTCAAAAACTTCTACACCTTGGCTGGCCCCATATCCAGCTACACTGCCTTTCTTCTCTCTCCCAACCTAGATCCTGCCCACTGCTTACTCTGTATCTTCTTTCATCTTGTTTCCCTTGCATGAAAGGGTTTCTGTTCCTATCTGCCCACCTACCTTCTCTTTAATGTTCAAGAATAACTTAAGTCTTACTTTATCATCAGCAGTAACCACTCAATCTTTCAGTAGTTGTCTTCTTAATCTGATTTCCTACAACAATTACAATCAAAAGAACAATATTTAACTCTAGTCCCTACCACTTTGTTTTGATTTAAAATTAACATTTGAAAACCCACTATGTCACATATCATATTTATCTTCCCCTCCCAGAACTATCCAAGGAGAGTACTCCTGGGAGTCTTAGATTCTCTCTGCACAGAGGAAGTCATGCATTCTTCCAACAGGCATTGTTTCAGTCCCACCAGCTCCCAGTCTCCAGTGCCTGAGCCTCTTTTCCACTGGTGCTGCCCCAGCTGATTTCAGAAGACCAGGTGTTCAGAGAGACCTTCTTCCTTCTCCAGTTAGTCATTGCTCCCTCTTTCTGATCTTCTAACTCCCCTGGAGAAAAGCCCTCCAAGGGCTCATGGCCGCACGCTGGTCTCACCTCCTCTCTCACAGCCCTCTCACTTCTTCCCTGCCCTACATACTTACTCTCCAGTCACACAACTTTGTTTCCTTTAGCACTATTTTCATACCTGATGGTCTTCCAACATCATGCTTCTTGTGGCTGGAATTGTCTTTCTCCTTTCATCTGGAAAGACACTTGTTCATTCTATAAGACTCAACTTAAGTGTTCCCAGAAGTCTTGACCATGGTCCTGTGCTTTTACAACAGCCTCAGCCTCTACCAAAGCAAATTAGAAGAACTTCTTTACTGACCTGACCTGCTCAGTAGACTTGGCTTCTGGAGAACAGAGATTGGGTCATTCACTGACCTCTGTATTCTAGATGCCCAGCACAAGTATTCTAGGGCCTCGCACAAGTATTAGTTCTGACAATTTGCCGGGCCCTGTGGAAGATGCCAACCTGAGACAAATTGACCCTGCATTTTCTGGGTTTTCAGGCTAGCAGAAAAAGCAAGTTATGAATGTAAATTGTAGCAATTCCATAAAAGAAACAGATACTCGCTGCAAGAAATCAAATGAAAGCCATCATAGTTCAAAGGCAAGGCAGACCTTCTCTTCTGGCTGGGGATTCAGGAGAAGTTTCATGGAAAGAATGGCATTTTAAATGAATAATCTTGAGGTAAGCAAAGACCTGGACTTGTAAGACACAGCATTCAGAGTTTCAAGAATAACCAAAAAATGCAATTTGTGACCTGTGTTAATGATTTAGTATAAAATGGGGAAACTAAATTAAAATATTTATCTTTTTTTTTTTTAAAGAATAACCAGAAAGCTTGAGCAAAGTAGAGATGGTGAAGAATGTGTATGACAAAGGAGTAGTTTGGTTTCCCTCAACCCAGGAATGTTTTTCAAACTTTTAAATTAGCAAATACCAAGTAAAGTTTAACTTTAGATTTGCATATATAAAGGCAAAAACTAGAATTTCTCTTGAAGTAGGAGTGAGAACTCAAAGCCCCAGCCACTCAGCTTCCCTCTAGCCCAGGGGCTCCACAGAATAGTTTGAAAGCGGAAGTATATATCACAATTGGAACAAGAAGACTAAATGCAGAAAAGTCCATCTGAAAATGTCAGCAATAGTCTATCTACATGAGAGCCTAACATGCCCTCTAAGGCTATAGGAATAAAAGGTAGATACAAGGCATCTGAGTTAGTCTTGGCAAATGAGTAGATAAAAACTTTATTTGGGGGCCGTGTTGGTAGGTAAATCAGGAAGAATAAATAAAAAATAACTCTGATTTTGAGCCTAGTAAGAAAGGTACTCCTTGACTAAAACTAAGATGGAAGACCAGGTAGAAAGTTGAGTTCAGTTTGAGATGTTTTAAGTTTGAGACACTTTCTGTGTGTTTTCAGTGCTCCCAGCATATTCCCATAATGGAAATCTGTTGTGTCTCTCTCTTTCACCACATAGTAAATTCCTTTAAAGCTGAAGCTGAATTATCCATCCTTGTAAATCCAATGTCCAGCATGGGACCTAGACACTGGACACATAGGTCCACAGGGACATTCGGCCCCATTAAGAAATCTCCTGTTAGGCACATTTACTAACAGAGGGCCTTTGGTGTTCCTCAGAGACAACTACCTGAAGTCCAGGTCATTTCCGGTCTACAATATACGTTTTCAAATTTTCAAGGATGGAAGATACATCAGTTTCACATATGGTGTCTACCACACATACAAACTCTCATTCTCATTCCTGCTTTTCAGCTTCCCAGTTAGCAGCAAAGGCTAACTTAATAATTTTACCTGTTTTATTTATGCCCCATCTTCAAGAAGTAACAAAGTAGATGACAGCTATACCTAAAGTATAGTAAGAAACCAATTCAAAGTAGACAAGAAAGACAAAAGCAAACATGCAGGAACAAAAAAAAAGAACACAATAGTAAGGTTATTAAAAAATGCACACCATGAAGATCCACATACTTATCATAGGTGAGCCACAGATTTGGCATTAAGCTTTCTGCTTTTATAGAAAAGGAGAAACTTGATCAGCTAGACAAGTGTAAAGACAAAAGCAAGCCAACTGTTCAGGAGAAGCACACCATTTCTAATGCTAACAGACAAATTCCTCCCAAGGGTCCTCATAAAGAGGATGGAGTAATACAATGAACATCTTTTCAGTATTCACAGCAATGAGTTCTGCGGGATTGTTTCTCCTGGTTCTCTCAACATAGAATGATAGTATCTTAACAAAGCACATTTCAGTGAAGGCAATTCTACATTGGGACTGATATGCTATCCTCCAGGAAAAGACAAAATTTACATAAAAGTAAACAAAACCCTTCCAGGTATAGTTGTAGATTTTAGAATAAAGCAAAGTTACTAAACGTTGGTTGTATACTGGCATCACTAGACATTTTTAAAAAGTTACTGGGCTAATAATATCTGGATCTACCTGGGGTGGGGCCTCTACTTTTTTAATGTTATCCACTCCAGATAATTCTAAAGCTTCACCAGAGAAGCTTGTACAATGTCTGAATACCCCAGATCAATTAAATCAGAATCTCTGGGGGGGAGACTCAGGCATTGGTATTTTTTAAAGGTTCCCATTGAATTCAATGTTCCACCCAGGTTAAGAACCATGGATCCAGAAGAATACATGGACTGACTGGCACACCCCTCACGCAAACTTCTTGAATACCACTTCTCTCAGCTGAACACTGGAAAGGTATTAAACAACAAAAGTACTGACATTATGCTTCTCGGCTTGTCTATGTTGTCAAATAAATGAGGACCCAGATGCCTTAGTTAACAGAGAAGCTGGGGTAGGTTGGACTTTATTTTATAAAAACTGAGGAACATGCCTGGGTGGAGGCCATCTTGCCACTGTCCAGAGGGGAGTTGGGGAAAACCTGAAAGCAGGGCCAGAGCTTTTCTTCTGAAAGTACACTTGGATATACTCTAACGATCAGAAAAAATGGCCAACCAAGTTCCACAATTTTATTTCTGAAGTAGAGATGCAATCTTTCAGCAAGACTGCTTAAACCAATGACTATTCAAGCCCTAAGAATGAAACACCTCGTTTTAAATAATGCTACTTTCTGAGGATTTGTGAGATAACTGAATGAAGTGACTTGTCACATATGTTTGTCTATAAATCAGTCAGAAATTTAAAAAAGAGGTACCAAAAGCAATTCTAGTTTTAGAATTGTTGCTAGGCAGGACTCTTCTGACTATAATTAGTAGCAGAACCAGGAAGTTAAGAAAATCCCATAACAACCTCTATCAAATTGCATCTTGAAAAGAAAGCCTCAGGGAGAACATCCAGATATGAGTTATAAGAGGCTGATGACATTTGCTCATAGCTTACACTGAAAGAAAGTTGGTTCCACTTCTGGCATTTATGCACAAGACTTTATACTAAATAACCAAAGATATTTAAAGCATCTGCCTAAAGTCTGGAGAATACGAGCAGACAGGAGAGGTAATATGCCTTTTCTAATTGCAAAGCCAGGCCATGGATTCAGATGCTCCCTATTCTGTGGCTACCCAGATTGAAGATGAATGAAGCTGGTGTTCTAAGCTACAATGGTCCCTTCCACCAAAACCACAGACTATATCCTTCACACACTCACTGGCTCAGGAGCAAGCCCTAGAAGAATCTAAATATTTTTCCAGGGCCTTAAGGGAATATATACGCTGTACATGTCCATAGATCAGGTTAGCTGTAGGTCCAGGAATAGACATTCAAAGTTTTATTCTCCACCACCAATGATATCTTTGCCTTTAACATGAATATACATTCCTATATATTATTCTTCAGATCCTATGTAACAAGAATAAATACACAAGAATTGGGGTCCAGGGGACTTGTGTATGAGATAGGCTACATTTATACAAAATCGTAAGGAAAATGTAGCGATCTAATGTAAAAAGGCAAAGTAAGGATCAAAGAAACAAAAGAAAAGAAATTTCAAGACTAGATATCAGGTGGCATAGCCATATAAAGGTTAACTAGAAACCTGGTAATAGAATTAAATCTATCAAAAGGTATTTGTTTATTTGGGAAATGTTTTAGAGGTTTGATTTTAAAAATGGGTTTTCGGTTTTTCAATGTCACAACCCAGAGGAAAGCAACTGTGATCATGAAGAGTATACCTGATATCAGGTTTGGACAATGTGGCCCATCTGCTCCATTATCAACTTGGAAGACCCATGATTCAAAAGCACTTCATAGGTAAGTGGCACACCTGGAAGCTTGAGAATTTCATTTTCCTATTCCTCTTCACTAGGTCTTCCCATTATGAAAGGTCACATTCAGGGAGGATAATCATTAAAAAAAAAAAATCATTTGCGCTTTAGTTATAACTATCCAAACCAATCCAGACCAATTCTAAGACTTATAGCCACAGACTAGTTAATTTTTAATTTTTTCCTACCTCAAATTCCTTCCACTATAGGTTTACAAGTCTGACAAAGAAAAGGAGAATCCCAAGATACAGCACTGGTTACAAAGAGCATTCAAGAGATCTCCAGCAAACCCCGAGAAAAAGCTGTTGCAAAATTTGTTTCCAAAGGCATCCACCTCTTACCCACTGTGATCCCAATTAGGGTGTTTCCCGTCACCCGGATCCCCACAACTCTGACAAACAACCTTCAAAACAGTCACACAGAAGGGCACCGTACCCTTGTACTAAAGTTCGCTCAGATACTTGTTAGAAATGCTGACTCTCTGGCACCACCCCACGCCTGCCGAATCAGAACCTGCAGTTTAACAAGATTCCCAGGCGATTCCCATGGCCTTTAAGAAGTGCAGCATTGCTGGCTGCACCACTGGGACGAAGCTGTTCCGGGACTATCCGACACCCGACAGGTCGGGGCAGCGTGGGGAGCCAGGGTGGGAGGGTGTCAGGCCAGCAGCTTTGCTCAGGAGCCCGGGGAGGAGCTGGCTACTGCTGTTTCCCCTTTGTCTGTACCCAGTCCGAGCGCCGCTCCACGAGGATAAAGCCCCGAAGGTGTGTCCGGGCGAGGCACCCGGTCCTCGCCCCACCAGCCCCGGCCCGGGCCGACCTCTCACCTGCTCCTCCAGCGGGAGCGGCTTGAGAGGACTCCGCGCCCCGTGTCGAAACACGACCTGCACCATTTTCAACTCCAGCAGGTTGCGGTCGACGGGTTGCTGGCCGTCTGCCCCCTGCAGCTCGGCCAGGGCCCCCCGCCGCTGGTGGAGGCAGTACGCCAGCGAGGTCAGGACGCCCACCGGGGCCCACACGCGCATGCTGAAGACGCCGGCGATCATGGTGGCAGCCCCTCCGCTGCCCTCTGACTTGCGGTTGCAGGAGGCGAACACAAGCACGAGGCTCAGCGGCCGCCCATAAATTCGCGTGAACTGGCAGGGGCGTACATCCAGCCCCCCCGACCAGCGGGGACCGCCGCGACTCCCGCCTTGAGGGAGAGCCTGAGTGGAACGTCGGGGCAGAAGCGGAGGTGGGAGCAGAAAAGACTCCCTGGGGCTTTTAACCAGGGTCGGCGTTGGTCGCTCCTGCTGCAGGCTTGGCCGGGGGGCGGGGGGGAGGGGAGGGAGCCCAGCTCCTTATCTTTCGCCCTCTAGGGAACCTTAAACTTGCATTTCAAGTTTGGTCTCCAGCACCCTTGAAGGGACAGGAACCAACCCTGAGCTCCTCGGCGGCAGCGGCTGCACTAGCATAGACGCCTTGCTTCCACTTTTCTATGAGCAAGATCCCACCCACCTCTTTACCCACCCAGGGAACTGTCCCAAGTGGACCCGCGCAGAGGAACACGGGAAAACGAGTCCTGCGGCGAACGCCTCGTCCGAAGGCCTGGAGTTGGGAGAACTACAACTCCCACAAAGCTGCGTGCACCGGGGCTCCCACGGGGTGGCTGCGCCCGCCCCTGGCAGCGGGCCTCACTTTTCAGGCTCCGCCGGTCTCCAGGCCTGGGGGCCCCTCGGACGTGTCTGGGCAGGCTGGGGAGTGGGCGTGACTCTGTCGGCCTGGGAGTTTGCCAGGCAGGGGTAGGGAGGAAACGCAACCATAGGGTTAGAATTGGGCGGTGGAGGAGCAATTAAGACTTCCTTCAAGTCCTGGAAACGTGGTGCAGAAGTTAAGAGCGGAGATACCTACTGGGTGATTGCTCTTTGCTAAGCACGGCCCTAGGTGCTTTTTTTTAAGTCTTCGTTTACTACCGTCCTCCTATGTTTAAAAAAAGTCTCAAGGCTAAATCGTCGCAGTCCTGTAGAACTCTGGATGTATTTACTTACATTCAGAACATTTGCTTTTGGAAAAATCCAGGCCTTGCCTGTGGGTATCCCAGTGACTAAGAACCTCAGTTTACACAGAAAAATGCCGTCTTACCACCTACTGATCTAGTTTCTGTTGAATATATAGCTATCCCAAGCTTGTGTTTCCAGTTCTCTGCTCTCTCTTCGGATCAAACTGGGCCAGATGTAAGGACAACATTCTTATGGAGCAGGTCTCCTGACCTGAGTCTAAATTCTGTTCACAAAGCTGGAAGGTTCTGAATGCTTGGGGGAGGGGGGGCGGGGGGGAGAAGTGAGTGATTTTGAAACACTACGTAGACATTGTCACAGTTTTCTTCCTGGCACAGCTCATGGAATCACTCTTCAGCCTCTTACTGGGTGTGCTGATGTGACTGAAGTTGTGTCCCCACCCAAAATTTATATGTTGAAACCCCAACACACAATGTGGCTGTATTTGGAGATAGGGCTTTTATGGCTAATTATGGTTAAATGAAGTCATAAGTGTAGGAGTCCTAATTCAATAGGATTGGTGGCTTTATAAGAAGAGGAAGAGGAATCTCTCTACAACCATGCAAAGGGTGTGAGCATACAAGAGGACAGACAGGCATCTGCAAGCCAGGAAGAGGGGCCTCACCAGAACCCAACCATGATCCTGATCTTGAACTTCCAGCTTCCAGAAATGTGAGAAAATAAATTTCCATTGTTTATGCCATCCAGTTGATGGCATTTTGTTATGGCAGCCCAAGCAGACTAAGACACTATTTTACTACAGTCTCAGTAAGGCACCAGGAACACCAGACACACTGCTTGGAACCAGTATAGTAAAATGCAACCCCAGCAGCTGGGGAGAGCAGTTCTCAACAGTTCAGTGATAACAATTCAGTTTCAGTGCAGAAGGGCCCTTCAGCAGCCTTGGTAGCCTTGGTAGTTTTAGTATTTCAGAACAGCTTCAAGGTGATGTAATGTTGGCATCTGGACAATGGACAAAGCAATCTTTTTTTTTTTTGAGTTGGAGTCTCACTCCTTTGCCCAGGCTGGGGTGCAGTGGCACGCACGCTCACGGCCCCAGCATCGACCTTCTGGGCTCCAGCGATCCATCCACCTCAGCCTTCCAAGTATTGGGAACTACAGACCCATACTACCACACCCGGCTATTTTTTATTTTATTGTAGAGATGAGATCTTGCTAAGTTGCCCGGGCTGGTCTTAAACCTGCAGGTTCAGGCAATCCACTTGCCTCAGCCTCCCAAAGTGCTGGGATTACAGGTTGAGCCACCGAGCCCAGCCTGGACAAAGCAATTTTATCCTCACCCTGCACTCTGGCAGCCTCAGCACAGACTTGGTAGTCATCGTGAGTAGCACATTTAATCTTTATGAAAAATACAATAATCTTGCCCTAGGCTCAGGTATTGCCAGGGGGAGGTGCAGGGAATGTCTTAACAGGATATCTCTGAAGGAATCCAGAGTGAGGATGGTTGGAAAATGACAGATTACACATGGTAGTTGAAAGCACTGTTTGTTAACACATGTTAGATAACCCTTGGGGAGTCCAATAAATATTTTTTGTCTGCTGTCTGGTAGTTGTGGTAGTGGTAGTGAGCTGCAGTTTAAAGAGGCTGGAAGTCTTGAAATCATACTCTGGGGACACACACAGGGTGAAGAGGTGGACGAGGGACACTGAGTGACTTTATTTTTGACCCTAGTTTTTTCACCAAGCAGGGATGGCTTAGGAAACAAGCCCTTCCCCACCAAATTGTTCTCAGAAGGTTGCATTTAATATTATGAAAAAACTTGGTTCTAATCATGAGATTAGATAAGGAAAAAACCACATTCACTGTTTCATCTCCAGTGGTAAGCACAGTGCCTTACTCCTAGTTAGTATTCCATAAATACTTGCTGAATGAAATGATGAGATATATCATAGAAGCGTTGTTGAGGACTTTGTTCATTACATCACTTATTGCTTCCTATTTAAATCTCCTAAGAAATTTGGTTTAGACAAAGTGTTAGCATTAGAACAAGCATTAAGAAGTATGAAGATACACATTCTCTTCATTTTTGCCTTGGTTGCCAGGAAGCTTGAAGCCTAATTTTATACTTAACTATTGCAACTATTTAGAATCTAATAGCCAGCATAACTGTGATCTTTCCCTCTGGAATACCACTCTGGTTTACAAGGGAGCAAAACTGGAGAAAGGACAGTTAGGAAGCTGTAACAGCAATCCAGGTATGAAGCATTTAGGAGGCAGTTAACAATAGAGAGTGAGAGGGAGGAAGGAATCAAGGATGAGTTCTAAATTTCTGGCTGGGGCAGCTTACAGACGATGCCATTCATCTGGGAAGGAGGTTAAGCAGAAATTAGCAAACTAACTTTGAATTTGTAGATGATTAGGTATTTGTGAGGCCTTTAAGTAGAAATGCCCTCTGGACAGTTTATGTGGGTTGGAGCTCAGAATAAGTTTGGACTAGTAATATATATGTGAGACTCCTCTGTATGGTTAATAATCGAAACAACAGGAGTGGATAAGATTCCCAGAGTGAATGGGTAGAGTAGAAGAGAAAAAAAGGGAGGCTAGGACAGAACTCTGAGGAACCCTATAATTTAAAGCAAGAGCAAGGAAAGAGAAACCTGAGAACAGTGAGAAGGAGTGGCAGAGAGTGAAAGAAAGTAAAGACTCAGGTATCAGGGAAGCCAAGAGAAGAAATACTTGAAGAAGAATAATGAAAAACAGTGTGAAATAGAACTAAGAAGTAAGGTAATATAAGGCCCGAGTGTCCCCTGGATTTAACAACAAAGTAATCTTTGTTACTTTAGTGAGAGCGATCTTAACAAAATAGGGAGCTGGAAATTAAATAGAAGTAGGGAGTGAGTGAGAAGTAAGTAAGTGCATATATCTTCAAGAAGTTTAGCTGAGAAGAGGTAAGTGCAGTAGCTGGAGGTGTTTGGTTTATGGAATTGGGGGAGAATTGTCTTTTGATAACGAGCAAAGCTTGTATATACATTTCAGTGTTGATAGAAATAAGGCCACAGCTAGGGAGAGAGATAGAATGGTAGATCCAGTGAAGTGCTTAGGATCATAGGAGAAGATAAAAAATAAACTTAGTTGTCATAATTAGCCTCGAAGGAGAAAGTATATATTTTTCATGTTGACAGGAGGGAGAAAAGAAAGAATAGGTGAGAATAAAGCACATTTATAGTGTGGAAATTTCTATTCTCTGACCTCAGTTTCTTGGGAAGGTGGTGATTGATGCTACTGACAATTGGAGGAATGTGGGGAAGTAAAATGCCCACCATATATGTGAGAGAGAAGGTAATGACTAGGTAGCCAGAGGCTTGCCAGGAACCATGGAGAGTCCAACAGAGAACAATTTTCTTCAACTTTGTGGTGTATCAGAATCATCTGGGTTATTTGTTAGAACTCAGATTTATGACATTCAGTATGTCTTTCTAGATGTGAATGGAGCTCAGGACTCTACAGTGTAAACAAGCACCCAGGTGTTTCTGATACAGGCGCTCTTGAACTCGGACTTTGAGAACTACTGAGAGTCAAGAAAATAGTTATTTCAGTATGGAGACTTGTTTATAAATGGGTGCTATGGATTGGATGTTTGTCTCCCTTAGCACTCATGCTGAAATTTGATCCTCAGCTTTGGGGGTGGAGCCTAATTGGAGGTGTCACGGGACAGATTCCTTCATGAATAATAGATTGATTCCCTCCCTCAGGGCTGAGTTCTCACTCTCTTAGTTCCCCAGGAGAGCTGGTTGTTAAAAAGAACCTGGCACCTCCCCTTCTCTTACTTCCTGTCTCACCATATGATCTCTGCTCCTACCGGCTCCACTTCATCTTCCAACATGAGTGGA
Organism: Carlito syrichta; assembly: GCF_000164805.1. Lineage (NCBI taxonomy): Eukaryota > Metazoa > Chordata > Mammalia > Primates > Tarsiidae > Carlito > Carlito syrichta. The sequence goes on from NW_007252931.1 coordinate 296,231, forward strand.
AGCAGCCAGAGACAGTCACCTGAGGCAAATATCCAACCTTGAACTTCCCAGCCATCCAGAATCCTGAGCCAAATAAGGCTTTTTTCCTTTTTTTTTTTTTTTTTTTTTGGAGTTGGAGTCTCACTCTGTCGCCCAGACTGTAGTGCAGTGGCTGCTCCCGGCCACCATAGCCTCGACCTGCTGGGCTCCGGCTATCCTTCCACCTCAGCCTTCCACGTAGCTGGAACTACAGGCGCGCGCTACCACACCCGGCTGATTTTTGATTTATTGTAGAGATGAGGTCTCGCCAAGTTGCCCAGGGGGGTCTCGAACTGGCGGGCTCAGGCAATCCACTCACTTCAGCCTCCCAAAGGCGCGGGATTACAGGCTGAGCCACCAAACCCAGCTAACTTTTTTTCTTTATAAATACCTAGCTTCAGTTATTCCTTTATAGCAATGTAAAATGAACTCAGGCAAGGGGAGAAATTGCCAGTGGAGAGGAAACAAGACAAAGAGGAACAATTGATCAAAAAATCATAAGGAGTTGGGAGAAGGTGTGATGAAGAAATAAGGAAGACTCGGCCTTGGATGGGAGAAAGATTAGTTTTTTATTAAGGGCCATCTATTATGGTGGGAGAGAAGGAGTTGGAACTAGATATTGAACAGGTATCTGGTGGTTTCACCTCTAACAAATTATTTTCCCTAGTGATAGCTCCAGTAAGCTTGGAATAGGGAAAATATATCAATAATATTAATTGAATTGAGTGTTTACCATAAAACTGGCATTGTATAATATGCCATTTAATCCTTATAGTAACTCAAGGATTACTTGATAAGGTAGTCCTTATCATCATTTCATAAAGAAAGAAACTGAAGTTAGAGAACAGAGAAGTTAAATAACTTGCCCAAAGATACACAGATCTTAAGTGGCAACACCTGAATAATCTAAACTTGTACCCATATTTGCCTGACATCTAAGCCCACAATATGAGTCACAGATATTAAACTGCTAAATTTATGTTGGAGAGAGGATGGTAGTTTGTGTGGTATTTAGCATGGAAAATACCCCTCTAACATGAGAGATTGAAATTGTTTTTCCATCTTGACCTCTCTTCAGTAAGCCTTTTTCTTCCCATCATCACCTCAATCCCCCAGTCTGATGGATGACTTACTGGTTTTGTTTTGTTTTGTTTTGTTTTACTTATGACTCTTTCTGTTGCAAGTGGCAGAAAACCTGACTCAAGTTAGTTTAGTAGGAAAAAGAGAAATAATTTATTAACCCACATCATTGAAAATTTCAGGAGAACTGCCTCCAGGCTTAGCTGTATAGAAATTTAGATATTATTGGTTTCTGTTTTCTTTTGTAGCCTCCAACTCCATCTCCCACTGTTACCTTTGTCCTCACACTTTATCTGGTGACTCAGACCTCGCCCCTGCACACACAATGGCTCTTGCAGTTTTACTCTCTTTGCCCCTCAGTCTAACTGGAGATAAAGAGCTTTTTTCCCTATACAAGCAGAAATCCTGGGCCTCAGAATCATTTGCCAGATTTGGGATATGTGCCAAATTCCTGAGCCCGTCATTTCCAACCATCCCTGGAGTTTAAGGGAAACTCAAACCCACCTGAAACATGCAAGCTACTAAGGGTTCACACAGTTCTTCAAAGAAGAGTCAGAGAACTGTTTTTATTTTGAAAGGGTGAATGGATGATGAGGGGAAACAACAGATGTCCTCCATGTCTTTCTCCCATCTCTCCTCTCATTGATCAACTCCCTGTGTTCATTGTTGGTAACTCACACTGAGGTTACCCTCCTTTTGGCAGAGGGAGGTGGGTTAAATACTCTACAACTCCTACAGCTTACCAGAGTATATCTGTGTCTATATATCTTTGTAATTTCCTTATTTAAACATCTTTATTGGCTCCCCATTGCCCACAAAAGAGTGATTTACAATATCAGTTTTCAGTGTTCCACTATTTGGGTATTCCATACTGTTTTAAAGTACTGGAATAATGGCATTTCTGTTGGTGCGATACCGTTATTTTGGGGTTAAAAAAAATCTGAAATCTGAATCATTTATGTCTTGAGACATATCAGATTCGTTCTTCATTGAAACTTGGAATCAAATATAGGTAGACTTATTTAGAAATCTGTTTTCTACGTTTTAACAATTCTTAAGAAAAAAAGAGAAAATAACAACCAACAAGACAAAACTTCTAATGCAAGAATAATTCTGATCTATCACAAAGACTTTCCAAAAAATGGACATGAACAGAACCCTATTGGTGTCTACATCATAATTTTCATTTATATGAGATGGGAACATAAAAACAAATCAGAAGTACTTTTTCTGAAGGAAAAAAAGCCCAAAGCAAAACAAAAAGCAAAACCAGTTTGTTATTGTCTTAGTCCATTCAGACTAGCAAAATACTTGAAGGTAATCCCCAAACTACCTTAAGGTCATTTATTCATAATAGAAATTTATTTTTTCACAGTTCCGGAGTCGGGAAAGTTCAAGATCAAGATGCCAGCAGATTTTGTATCTTGTGAAAGCTTGCTCTCTCTTCCATGCATGGCCCTTGTTGCTGCATGCTTGTGTGGTGGAAAGGCAGGAGGGAGGAAGGGGAAGCCCACTTCCTTAAGCCCCGCTTTTATTTGTACTCATCCTTCATGTGAGAGTGAGCCCTCATAGCCTGATCACCTCCTGACTGCCTTTCTTCTTAATACCGTTGCATCGGAGATTAAGTCTCAATGTGAATTTTGGAGGGCCACAGACATTCAAATCATAGCAGTTATCAATAAAAAAATTGTCCATGCAAAGAAACAAAACCTTGTTCCCACAAAATCTCCTCGAAGTTATCACCCAAGAGATAGAATTGTTTGTAGATAAGTGATGTCTTAGGTCTGTTTTGTCCTGTTGTAACATAATACAGGAGACTGGGTGATTTTGAATGGACAGAAATGTATTGGCTTGCAGTTCTGGAGGATGGGAGGTCCAAGGTCAAGGGGCCAGCCTCTCCTGAGGGCCTTTATACTCTATCATCCCCTGGCAGAAGGCACAGGAAGAAGAGAAGACAAGAGCGAACAACTGGGGGCTGAACGTGTCCTTTCATAGGGAGCCCCCTCCCACAAGAACCACATTAATTGATTCTTGAGGGTGATGCCCTCATGGCCTAATTACCTCTTAAAGGTTCCACTTCTCAACATTGTTGCACTGGGGATTAAGTTTCCAACACATGAACTTTGGAGGACTTAGTCAAACCATAGCAGTGGGATAGAGAAAAAGATTTAAGAGCAGCTTATAACTCTCTCTTTATCATTCCATTAACCAGTGTAGAGTCAGAAAAAAGTTTTCAGCAACTGGGAAGTTTTTTACAGCTCAGTGATGACATCATTGATGGGCTAAGTACACTTTAAAAATCCTAATTCTACTTTATTTTTGACCTCAAACTTTTTAATGTAATATTTAATGTAAGCAATATTTTGTTTTTATATTGAAATAAATTATGTTTAATATTTTTAAGTATATTTACATTTTATGAATGCTTATGAATTTTTGTATTTGAAAAATATTAAATGTCTTAATCAGCAAGATGGCAGAAGTGCTTTCCAGTGCCAATCCCCCTGTGGAAGCATCAATTTAAAAAACTATCCATGCACAAAAGTACCTTCACAAGAGCTAAAAAAAAAGCCAGATGCTATAACACCTGGTTGTAGCACAAAAATAAGAAAAGATGTACTAAAAAGGGTAAGAAGGACAATCTTACATTAACCATATCACATTTTCCCCAGCACCAGGCAGCAGAACATGGAGAGAGATGCCCTCTACTTGGGGAAATGTTTGCCTCAATCCCCAACAATGGGCCTTTCCCAGTAAAACCCAGCATTGGGCAGACCCCCATAACCCAAAACTCCAGGCCAGTACTTGCAAACTGATCCTCTAGGCCCACCCTGGCGCCAGACCAGACCCTGCAGCCCCAGGTTTTAGGTCTGACAGGACCAATCTTCGGACCAACCTCCTAGCATCCCTGGACTCTAGATTTGCCCCAGCTTCAGGACCCCTTAGTTGCCCCTGGCCAGCTCCTATGACCCCCAACTTCAGGACTCCTTAGTTGCAGGCCAGCCCCCCAAGAGTCAGGCTCCAGGCCAATGCCAAAGACTCAGTCTCCAGGCTCACTCCAGGGCCAGATCAACTCCAGTGTCCCCAGGCTCTGGATGTCCCACCACCACCACTAGCACCAGGCTGAGTTTTACAGCTTCAGGCTTCAGGTCCACCCTAGCACTAGGCCAATCCCTGCAACATTAATCATCAAGCCAGCACTCAGCCTTCAGGCTGGCTTACAGATATAGATTCCAGACCTGTCCAACACCAGGCCAGCTCCTGTAGTTCCTGGGTACAGGCCAGCCCCAGGATTAAGACCAGCCCAAAGTCCCACCCAGCCCCAGGCTTTAGACCCACCCCATGCTAAGTCAGTTAGTAGTCTGACCTCAGGCACAAGGCTGATACCACAGATACAGGATTTAGGCCTTTCCAGTGCCAGCTTGATCCCTGTGTCCCCACACCCTAGGCTGTCCCCTGCAGCCCTATGTTCCACTAGACGTAGAGTCCAGGCCTATTCCAGCAGACCCAAGATCCAGGTTTGTCCCAGTAGACCTATCCCTCATGAATGGAGGCTCCAGGACTGCTCCTATAAGCTCAGGGTTTAGGCCATCTCCCATGAACCCAGGACCCAGAACCACCACAAGGACTCAGGATCCAGGTCTACCCAAGTACCAAGCCAGCTCCCATGGACTCAGGCTCTAAGCATATCCTAGTGAACCCAGTCATCAGACCTATCCCAGTGCCTGGCCAGCCCCTGGTAACTTGGGCTCAAGACCCACCACAGGGTAAGGTCAGCTGCTATGAACCCAGGCTTCAGGCCATCCCCTTGTAGACATAGGCTCCAGGTCTACCCTCATGGACCCAGGTTTCCGGCTTAATCTTGTGGACCCAGACACCAGGACTCCCCATCTGCTGACTCAGGCACCAGGCCAACTCACCTTAGGACTCCAGCAGCAAGCTGATCCTTAGACCACACTAGATGGCCTGTCCAGAATCTCTGGACTTGCTAACTGGTGAAGGACTTTCCCAAACAAAGCCATTCTGCCAAGACTGGACTAAGTCCCTGCTTCTTCAAATGAGCAGATACCAACACATGGCCACAGAGATCAAGAATAATCAGGGAAACATGTCACCACCAATGGAACTAAATAAAGCACCAATGACTGACCTTAAATAAATGAACATATAGTTCAAATTATTAGCTTAAAGGAAACCCAGAAAACTTCCATAAGATACAGATAAATAATCCAATGAAACCAGGAAAACAATAGATGACCAAAACAAGAAGTTTAACAGAGATTGAAGTTATGACAAAAGAAATCAAATTCTAGAGCTGAAAATACAATGAATGAAATAAAAATTGCAATAGAGAGCATCAACAGCAGAACTGTTTATGCAAAAGAAAGAAGCATGAACTTGAAACATGTTATAGCCAGGCTCAGTGGCTCAGCCTGTAATCCTTCACCTTGGGAGGCTGAGGTGAGTGGATTGCCAGACCCGCCTGGGCAATTTGGCGAGACCTCATCTCTACAAGAAATCAAAAATTAGCTGGGTGTGGTAGCGCGCGCCTGTAGTTCCAGCTACTTGGAAGGCTGAGGCGGAAGGATCGCTGCAACCCAGCAGGTCGAGGCTGCAATGGGCGGGAGTGGCCACTGCACTCTAGTCTGGGCAATGGAATGAGACTCCAACTCAAAAAAAAAAAGGTTATTTGAAAATATACAATCAGAGGAGAATAAGGGAAAGATAAGGAAAAGGAATAAAGAAATCTTACAGAATTTATGGGACATCATCAAAAAAGTAAATGGAGTCAAGGGAGGAGGAGGAGAGAGAGAGAGACAAAAAATAAGAAAATATATTTCATGAAATAACAGCAAAAAACTTTTAAAATTTGGGGAAAGACATAAATATTCAGGTGCAGAAAGGTCAAAGGACTCTGATCGGATTGATTCCAAACAAGATACACCAAGACATATTACAATCAAACTGTCAAAAATCAAAGACAAAGACAGGATCCTGATCAGACATGGTGGTGCACACCTGTAATCCCAACACTTTGGGATGCTGAAGTAAGAGGATTGCCTAAACCCACAGGTTTGAGACCAGCCTGGGCATCTTGGTGAGATCTCATTTCTACAATAAACCAAATATTTAGCCAGGCACAGTGGTGCATGTCTGTAGTTCCAGCTACTTGGAAGATTGAAGTGGAAGGATCACCTGCACCCAGCAGGTCGAGGCTGTGGTGGTCATCAGCATGCCACTGCACTCCAACCTGGGCGACAGAGTGAGATTCCAACTCAAAAAAAAAAAAAAAGGATCATGAGAGCAGCAAGAGAAAAGAGGCAAATCATTTATAAGGGGTTTCCTAAAAGGCTATCAGTGGATTTCTCAGAGAAACCTTGCAGGCCAAGAGAGATTGGGGTGCTATATTCAAGTTTGCTGAAGGAAAAAAAGAAAAAAAACTGCCAACCAAGAATACTATATCCAGAAAAACTGTCCTTCAGAAATGAAAAAGAGATAGACTTCCAGATAAACAAAAACAGAGAGGAGTTCATCACCACAAGTTCTGTCTTACAAAAAATGCTAAAGGGAGTTGTTCATGCAGAAAAAAATTGACACTAATTAGTAACACAATAACATATGAAAATATAAAGCTTACTGCTCACCTAGCACACAATTTTTAATTGTGGGGGCATTTATAGCAATAAATGCCTACATTGTATACAATCTTTAAGTACACAATTAAATTCAGAATATGCGTATACTGAATAGTGGTGTGTAAATCACTTATATTAAGTTTAAAGGTTAAAAGACAAAACTATTCAAATAAAAATAGCAATAATAATTTATTAAGGTATACATAATATAAAAAGTTATAAATTGTGACATCAGAAACAAAATGTGGGGGTTGTAGAGTAAAAGTATAGTATTTTTTGTTGTCAACATTAACTTATTATCAGCTTTAAGTAGTCTGTTATAATTATAAGATGTTCTATGTAAGCCTTATGGTAACCACAAAGCTTAAACCTATAGTAGATACAGAAAAAGAAAAAGTAAAGAATCAAAGCATACCACTAGGGAAAATCATCTCATTACAAAATAAAACAGCAAGGGTGGAAGAAAGTATCTACAAAACAACCAGAAAAAAATAACAAAATGGCATCAGTAAGTTCTTACCTATTAATAACTCATTTGAATGTAAATAATACATAGAGTAGCCGAATGGATAGGAAAATAAGACCCAATTATATGCTGCTTAAAAGAAACTCACTTCATCGATAAGGAAACATATAGATAGAAAGTGAAATGATAGAAAACAATATTCCATGTAAATGGAAACCAAAAGAGTGCAAGTGTAGCTATGCTTATAGCAGATAAAATAGACTAAGTCAAATTTTGTAAAATGAGACAAGGTTTTTATTATTATTATCATTGTCATTATTATTATTTGAGTTGGGATCTCACTTAGTCACCTAGACTGGAGGGCAGTGGTATGATCATGGCTCACTACAGCCTCTCAACCTCTTGGGTTCAGGCAATCCTTCCCTTTAGCCTCCTGTGTAGCTGAGACTACAGGCATACACCACCATGCCTGGTTAATGTTTTTGGGGTTTGGGGTTTTTTTTTTCTTTTTTTATTGGTAAAGATGAGGTCTTGCTATGTTGCCCAGGCTGGTCTCAAATTTCTGGTCTTAAACAATCCTCCTGCTTTGGTCTCTCAAAGTGCTGGGATTACAGGCATGAGCCACCGTGCTCAGGCAAAGAAGATCATTATATAATAATAAAGGAATCAATTCATCAAGAAAATACAATTGTAAATACAAGTGCAGACATCAGAGCACCTAAATATATAAAGCAAACAGTAATAGATCTGAAAAGAGGGATAGACTGCAATACAATAATATCAGGGGACTTTAATGTTTTACTTTCAACAATGACCATATCATTCAGATGGAAAATTAATAAAGAAACATTAAACCTGAACTATATTTTAGGCCAAATGGACTAGCTGGACATTTACAGAACATTCCATACAACAGCGGCAGAACACATAATCTTCTCAAATACATGTGGTCATTCTCCAGATAGATTATATGTTTTACTAAAAAACAAATCTTAAATTAAAGAAGACTGAAATAATGTCAAGTATCTTTTCTGATCACAATGGTATAAAGCTAAAAATCAATAATAGAAATTTTAGAAAATTCACAAGTTTATGGAAATTAAAAAACACACTCCTAAATAGCCTATGGGTCAAAGAAGAAATTAAAATAAAAATTTAAAAATATCTTGGGACAAACAAAGACAAACACACAAAATACCAAAATTTATGGGACGCAGCAAAATCAGTTCTAAGAGGGACATTTATAGCAATAAATGCCTACATCAAAAAAAAAGAAGAAATAACTTGTTACACCTTAAGAAACTAGAAAAAGAACAAACTAAGCCCAAAGTTAGTATAAGGTAGAAAATGACCAAATCAGAAATAATAAAGATCAGATCATAAACGAGAGACTAAAAATCAATAGAAAAAGTCAATTAAATTGAGAGGTTTTTTTTTTTTGTAAAGATAAACAAAACTGACAAACCATTAGCTAGATTAGCTAAGAAAAAAAGATTTAAAAATTAAATAAGGAATAAAGGAAGAGACATAACGATGGATATTACAGAAATACAAAGAGTCATAAGATACTAAAAGGTGAAACCAAAAAAACCCGGAATTATTTTTTTGGAGGGTAATCACCTAACAGTCCAGGCTTCTCCTGCTAGGTAAGTGCTCTATGTGCCCATCAGCATCTGTGTACCAGCTAGCACTGCTGTGAGAGGCTACATTCAGTTTCAGTGCATTTTTTAAAAATAATTTTTTATTTTAAAGATGTGGGGTACAATTCAGTATTAGGTATACAAATGGTCATTATACAGGTACCCTTGTTGATGAAGTATGCTCCCCTGTCCCTCTGTTTTCCACTACTGCCAGTATTTTATTTTATTTTATTTTATTTTGAGATTCTTTCAATTCATTTACCAATTTCATGTCGGTGATTTACAAGTGCACCTGCCCACACTGTGCTGGGTGTTCAGCAGTTTTTGACCAAAACCAGCATGACCCTCATGCCCTACTCTCCCTATTCACCCAACCTCGCTCCAAGCAACTTTTTCTTGTTTCATAATGAAAAAAGTCCTGAAAAGGAAACTTTTTGCCAACGTGGAAGAGGTGAAACAAAAAAACAGTAGAAGCACTAAAAGGCATCCAAACTGATGAGTTCAAAAATTTTTGAGCAGTGGGAAAAGCATCTCAATAGGTATATTGCATCAAATCAAGAGTAGTTTGGAGGTGACTGAAGTTTAGATATGTAAGAATAAATACACAATTTTTAAATAAATTCTGGGTTCTTTTGGGTCCCCCTCTTATGTACAATTGTATGCCAAAAAAAATTATATAACTTGGAAGAAATGGATAAATTCTGAGACATATTTAACCCACCACGACTAAATATTGAAATAGAAAAACTAGACAGTGTAATAATGAGTAAGGAGATTGAATCACTAATAAAATCTCTTCTAGCCGGGCTCGGTGGCTCAGCCTGTAATCCCGCGCCTTTGGGAGGCTGAGGTGAGCGGATTGCCTGAGCCCGCAGGTTCGAGACCCACCTGGGCAGCAAGACCTCATCTCTACAATAAATAAAAAAAAAATCAGCCGGGCGTGGTAGTGCATGCCTGTAATTCTGGCTACTCGGAAGGCTGAGGCAGAAGGATTGCCGGAGCCCAGCAGGTCGAGGCTGTGGTGGCTGGGAGCGGCCACTGCACTCCAGTCTGGGCGACAGAGTGAGATTCCAACTCAAAATAAATAAATAAATAAATAATAAAATCTTTTCCATCAAAGAAAATCTTAAGACCTGATGACCTTACTGCTGAATTCAACTTAACATTTAAAGAAAAACTAATACCAATCCTTCTCAAACTCTTAGAAAAAATTGAATAGGAGGATGCTATGGTCTGAATGTTTGTTTCCCCCCAAAATTTATACGTTGAAACTTAATCCCCAATGTGATAGCATTAAGAGGTGGGACCTTTTGGAAAGTGATTAAGTCACAAGGGATCTACCCTTGTGAGTGGGAATGGTGGTCTTCGAAAAGAGATTGAATGGAGCCATTGAACTCACCCTTTAAAAATATACTCTCTTAAGGGATTCTCATGGATCACTCTGAGACCTTCCTTTTCCCTACATCTCCAGCTTTCTTCTATTGAGTTCTCTCACTCCTCCTGAGGGAAATCATTTTAAGGGGCTAAGCAACACCACACCAACTCTCTTTCCCTGTGCATCACATCTGGCCCATAGGAAACATGTCTGCCCAGGTAAACTCTGGGAGCGCAGCTCCTTCCCCACACCTCATACTCTGGATTTAGATTTATCGAGCGTGATCCAGTCAGCCATCCCCTGTGTCCCTCAAACTGTGATTAAGCTTTGCAGATTATTCTACCAGAGTCTTGTCCTTTGGTTTGATTTAACAAACAGATATTGCTCCTTCCACTCTTCCTTCTCCTCCTCCTCCTCCTTCCCCCTCCTTTCCCTCTCTTTTCCCCTTCTACCCTCTTCTTCCCTCATGATGGGGGGGGGTGGCGTAGAAGTCTTCAAACCCAATAATTCTCTCCAAAGAACTCACTTTCAAAAAACCTTCCTGGTCTCCAATTCAGCATCCCTTTATGCCATAAGTGTAGGTGACAGTTTAAGAGTTACTTGCTCCTCTACCCTTTTTTACCACCTACTTTGAAAATATTTGCATTCAGGTCCAACATATAGCTCTGGAATCTGCCTCAGCTGAAGCTTTCATTTTAATATCATATTACAACCCTAAAGCTCACTTTCAAGCCACTACCTCTACGAAATCGTCTCCATCACTCCAAGGCAGCAATTTTTACTTCTTTGAACTATTAGGTGCGGATTGCTATGCCGTTCACATAGCACTTATTTTCTTCTTTTTATTGTAGGTATTTAAGCATATTTATTTTCACCAAAATATGTTCCTTAAAGACAGAGACTATGTCTTTTTCATTTTTATATCACCAAAGTCTTACACAGTATATACATAATATTCATTACATTAAAATGGATTCCTCAGTATTAATGTGGATTGTGAAGTCTTGGAAAATAATCTCTTCAATTCAACATTATTTATTGAATATGTACTGAATTTGAAGTACTGTGCCCATTGAGGATACATACATAGACAAGACCTAATTCTGTCTCAAAAGAACTCATGGTCATCAGAGGAGGCTGGTGTATTACAAAAAATTTCATAACTCCAGAATAAAAGTGTGATCTAAAGGTTATACACAGGAAGGAGTAGTTAAATCTAACCAGGAGGCTCAGGGAAGTTTTTATGAAGTTGGAGCTATCTGAATTGTTTTGTCTTTTAAATTGAGCTATAATTCACATAACATAAAATTCACCTTTTTAAAGTATACACTTCTGTGATCTCTAGTATGTTCACAAAATTGTGCAGTCATCACCACTGTCTAGTTCCAGGACACATTTATTACCCCAGAAAGAACCCCCAAACCAATTTGCAGTGACTCTCCATTCCTTCCTTCTGTGACCCCCTAGCAACCAGTAACCTACTTTCTGTATCTATGGATTTCCAAATTCTAGGCATTTCATTTAAATGGAATCATACAATATATAGCATTTTGTTTCTGACTTTTTTTGCTTAGAATAACGTTTTTAAGGTTTATCTGTATTGTAGCATGAAGTTCATTTTTTTGGCTTCATTTTTTATGACTAATATTCCATAATTAGGATGTACATTTTATTTACCAATTTATCAGATGATAGACATTTCATTGTATCCACTTTTAGGCTATTTTGAATAATGCTGCTATGAACATTTTTATAACTTATGAACATGTTTTCAGTTCTCTTGAGGATAAACCTAGAAGTAGAATTGCTAGGTCATATGGCACTGAATTGGTTTTTGAGGGAGCCATAGTTTATCAGTAACTAGACTAATCTGAGGGGTGACCCCAAAAAATAGGAATTATTTTTTAGAGGGTGGGCCCCTTGTAGTACAGGCTTCTCCTGCTAGGTAAGTGTTCTAGGAACCCATTGACATCAGTGTACCAGCTAGTGTTGTTGTCAGAGGTTGCGTTGGCTTGATTTTTTTTGAGATTTTTTTCAACTTGTTTGCCCATTTCATGATGGGTGATTTACACGATCTGCCCACACCACGCTGAGTATTCAGTAGTTTTTGACCCAAAATAGCATCGCCCCCATGCCCCACCCTCCCTATTCACCTGATCTTGCCTGAGCAACTGTTTTTTGTTTCCCCAGTGATAAAGGAACTCAAAGGGAAATGTTTTGCCAGTGTGGAAGATACGAAACAAAAAACAGCAGAAGCTCTAAAAGGCATAAAAATTGACGAGTACAAAAACTGTTGTGAGCAGTGGAAAAAGCATCTGAATAGGTGTACTGCATCAGACAGAGAATACTCTGAAGGTGACTGAAGTTTAAATATGTAAGAATAAATACACAATTTTTTATACATAAATTCTGGAGTTTTTCGAGTCCCTCCTCATAAGAGAAAAAGGGCATTCTAGATCATTATTGCATCGAGACTCTCAGACTATCAGTCCAAGTGCCTCTAATTTCAGGAGTCCTCTCTACCCTTCCTGTTGGATAACTTCCAACGTTATTTCAGTTTTGTGGTTTTTAAATCCTGAAATCATCCTACCCTGTTGGTAAGAATTGTGATTGCTTCCTTAAACAAAGTATTCTTTCTGCAGTTTTGGCCTGTTTGAGGTGACGTGGTGATTTTAAGGATCAAATTCATTGCTACTTGTCCAACTCCACAGTCACTGCTTTATGAACAAGACCAGAGCTTTTGGCAGAATAAATCAATGGGACATTGGCCTGTGAAAGGTCAGTGAAAGATTGGTCTTCTCTGAGTCTAGAAATAGTCCTAAACACAGCTGTGTTTCTAGGCACATGCTTGGTATACCTTAAATCACCTGGAAAGCGATTTATGTCCCTCCTTCAGCCGCAGAGCTTAGTTGATTAAATTGTTTTCAAACAATTAGAAGCATCATACTTTGATGTGGTGATTTTTAAAATTAACATTATATTGTTTGTCACAGGAGAATAATTTTTTTTTTCTCAAAGGAGAAAGTGTAGGGAGTGGGTGGAGTTGGTGAAAAAATAAGTTAACAAACATCAAATTGAAAAGAATCATACCTCCCCCATCCCAGTTAAAGGCTAACTTATGTAGAAGAGCTGAAGGATCACTCTCCTGCTATCCTGAAACAGGATGGGCTACATCTGTTCACAGGTATTCTTTTCCTAAGCAATGTCAGTGTGTGTGCATACTCGTTCTCAAGACCCAACCGAAATGCCACCTCTACTCAGAAATGCATTCCCTGGTTCCACAGGCAGAGTGACAGACTTCCATTTCCATACTCCGATTCTTTAGGTACTGTCTGTGTTGTGTTGTTATTTCAGATTACCACAGACTGGTTAACTTATAAATAAAGAGCATTTATTTCTCACAGTTCTGTAGCTTTGAAGTTCAATATCAAGGTGGTGACACCGGGCAAGGGCCTTTATGCTGTATCATTGGTGATGGAAGATGGAAGGACATGAGAGTGTTAGAGAGACAGCGAGAGAGGAAGGGGGTCAGTCTCACCCTTTGTATCAGGAACCCACTCCTACAGTAACGAACCCACTCCTGCGGTAATGGCATTAATCTATTCTTGAAGGCAGAGCCCTAATGACTTAACCACGGCTTAGAGGGCCCACCTCTCAACACAGTTGCATTGGAGATTAAACTTGCAACACATAAATTTGCAACACATTCAAATCATAGCAGGTACTCGTTTTCAATAACTCTTATCTTGTGTTTTGATTGCATTTGTCTGTTTGTGTTCTTTTCACCAGTTATTTATACTCAGTAGGTATTAAATAAGCATTCAATTTAATTAACCTGAATTGATAACCTTTTACTGGTAGAATGTTAGTAACCCTGCACATTATGCAAGTCCCAGCTTCATGAAGGAGGAAACTCACTACTCAGGGCAGCACAAATGTTTACTGGGTTTATACTCTGAGTTTACACAATGTGGGTCAGACACAGAACTTCCAATTTTGTGTTCTCATGACTATCCACCCTACAAAGTTTGTTGGGCACCTACCATGTTTTGGGTGGGACTCAGATAAAGAGGACAGAGTACAATGTTCCAGGCTGCTGTATAATTATTACATTTACTTCCTCCAACAACAAAGCAAGGTAAGTACTTTAATTGGGACTTTTCTGATTGCAAGGAACATAAAAGACAATTCAATGATGTAAAGGAACATCAAACGTCTTGGCCCAAGTAACCAAAAAAAGATGTAGATTTCAGGTGTCACTGAGTCCAGGAATTAGATGATCCTTTCTTGCTGCAATCTCACTCTCTCCTTCTCTTGGCTGTTTTTCCTGTGTCTTTTTTATTCTCTGGTAGGCTTTCCCCTCATGGTTACAAATGGCTGTCAACAACTCCACAATTACCTTGTATCTTGTTGGCAGCCCTTATCAAAAGAGATAAATTACTTCTAGCTGCCCCAGCAAAAAGTCTTGGAATAAGCTTTGTTGAACTTCCTCAGATCTCAAGTCCATTCCTGAACCAACCAGTGTACTCAGAGGAAAGGAATATACTGACCTGAGTCCTATGCCTTCCCTAATATCTAGGGTGGTCTGGGCCAACCAAATCTTAATGGCGAAGGGTGGAGAAAGTAGTTCAGGGAAATTTGGCATCCTCCTGTGTGAAAGGAAAATGGATACTGAATAGATAAAGTCCATTATAGTAGATGTAATTAACTTCATTTCAAAGATAAGGAAAGTATGGCCTGGGAAGTTGGCATATGTTGCTCAAGGTCTAATTTCTTTTCTTTTCTTTTCTTTCTTTTTTTTTTTTTTTTTTTTTTGAGTCAGAATTTCACTCTGTCACCCAGGCTGGAGCGCAGTGGCACACTCACGGCCACTGCAGCCTCGACCTGCTGGTCTCAGGTGATCCTTCCACCTCAGCTTTCCAAGTTGCTGGAACTACAGGCATGCGCCACCGTGCCCAGTTAATTATTTGACTTATTGTAGAGACAAGGTTTCACTAAGTTGCCCAGGCTGGTCTCGAACCCCTGGATTCAGGCAATCCTCTCACATCTGCCTCCCAAAGTGCTGGGATTATAAGTGTGAGCCACCATGACTGGCCAAGGTCTAATTTCTAATATGTATTAGTAGAGAAAATACTAGAACTCATGTCTGTCTGATTTCAAATTCTAGGTTTTATACCTTGTAGTCCATGCTTTCAGAAAGTTAATACTCCAATGGCCTTGCAGCCTTGCCTGCCAGTGGGAATCACTTATTTTTTTTTTATTGTGATAAAATACACATAACATAAAATTTACCATTTTAACCATTTTTGAGTATAAATTTTGGTGACATTAAAATATTTTCACAATGTTGTGCAGTCATCACCACTATCCATTTCTAGAAATGTTTCATCATCCCAAACTGAAACTCTATAGTCATTAAACAATAAACCCTGTTCCTCCCTCCCCTGGAAACTACCTTTCTGCTTTCTGTCTCAGTGAGTTTGATTATTCTAGGTACCTTATATAAGTGGAATCATACAATATTTGTGCTTTTGTGTTTGGCTTATTTCATGTAGCAAAATATCTTCAAGGTTTATCCATGTCATAGCATGTGTCAGAATTTCCTTCCTTTTTAGGCTGAACAATATTCCATTACATGTATATATCACATGTTGTTTACTCATTCATCTATTGATGGACATTTGGGTTATTTTAGCTTTTAACTGTTGTGAATAATTCTGCTATGAACAAGAGTATTCAAATGTCTATTTGAGTCCCTGTTTTTAATTCTTTTGGGTATATATCCAGAAGTGGAATTGCTGGATCATATAGTAATTCTATGTTTAACTTTTTGAGGAACCATCATAATGTTTTCCACAGTGGTTGTACCATCTTACGTTCCACTAGCAATGCACAATGGTTCCAATTACTCCACATCCTTATTAATATTTGCTATTTTCTTTTTTCTTTTTAATTTTGTGTCTGTCACCCAGGCTGGAGTGCAGTGTCATACTCATGGCCCCTGCAGCCTCAACCTGCTGGGCTCAGGTGATCCTTCCGCCTCAGCCTTCCAAGTAGTTGGAACTACAGGTGCACTCTACCACTCCTGGCTAATTTTTTGATTTGGTGTAGAGATGAGGCCTCACCATGTTGCCCAGACTGGTCTTGAAACCATAGGCTCAGGCAATCCTCTTGCCTCCACCTCCCAAAGTGCTGGAATTACAGGTGTGAGCCACCACGCCCGACTATTTTCTTAAAAAAAAAATAATAATAATAGCCATCCTGGGGGGAGGACAGGGCACACCTCATCAACAAGGGTACCTGCATAATGAACATTTGTATACCTAACCCTGAATTGTACCCCACATCTTTTAAAAAAAATAGCCGTCCTAATGGGTGCGAAGTGGTATCTCATTGGCTTTGATTTGCAGTATTCCTAATGATCACTCAGACCGAACATCTTTTTATATGCTTTTTGACCATTAGTACATCCCTGAATAAATCTTTATTGAAGTGCTTTGCCCAATTTTGAATTGAATTGCTTGATTTTTTGTTGTTGAGGTATAGGAGTTCTTTACATATTCTGGATCCCTTATTATGTATGTGACTTGCAAATATTTTCTCTCATTCTGTGGGTTGCCTTTTCTCTCTGTTGATAGTGTCCTTTGATACACAAATGTTTTAAATCTTGATAAGGTCGAATTTATATACTTTTACTTTTGAGCCTGTATTTTTGGTATTGTATCTAGGAAACACTTTTGAAATGTAAAGCATGTTTGGAAGACCAGTGCATTGTCATTAGTCAGAGAACATGTATGCATACATGTATTGGTCATTTTCTAACTTCAACCAGTTGAAATTTTAGTTGTAGAAAAGAGAGAGAGAGCTACCAAAGAAGTAAAGAGATTTTTACCGATATTAGAGTGATAGCTGCCTGAAAAAAGAGAAGAATTATTAGCAGGGGGAGAGTTATGTGTTGAGAAGAAGCAGCACAAATGTTACCCATTCCACAGGTTTTGTTTTGTTTTGTTTTAGTTTTGAGTAGGAGTCTCACTCTGTCACCCATGCTGGAGTGTAGTGGCACGCTCACGGCCACCACAGTCTTGACCTGCTGGGCTCAGGTGATCCTTCCACCTCAGCCTTCCAAGTAGCTGGAACTACAGGCATTCACCACCATGCCCGGCTAACTTTTCTTGATTTATTGAAGAGACGAGGTCTCACCAAGTTACCCAGGCTGGTCTCGAACCCCTGGGCTCAGGCAGTCCTCTCGCCTTGGCCTCCCAAAGTGCTGGGATTACAGGCTTAAGCCACTGTGTCCGGTCATTTCACAGTTTTAACTACTGTTAAATGAACTGCTCTTGTTGAAGTGGAGTGAAAGCAAATGTCATTTAAAAAATCTGTACAGTGCTTAAGAAGAAAATCCCTCCAAGTCTTCTGAATTCAGTACCATGAATTAGGGAACTACGCCATATGTGAGAGCATTATAAGAGTGCTATATAAGGTGATACTGTTATTGCTCATCTGTTTGTTCAATAAATAAGCATATGAAATTTGGAGCCTAAGAATGTATACCTAGAAAGGAAGTAGTAGATATGGAAAGGCACCACTCTGATCTGTCCCAGAAAGTCTTGCTGCCCAGCTATGGTAAGTGTAATGAGCAAAGAGCCTCCAGCTATAAACATCTTATACCCAAACTCCAACTCAACATCTGCTTCCAAAGAATCCAACCTATGACGAGTAATTTTAGGCTTATCTAATCCAAACTCTACCTTTTTGACATAATAAAGCTTTTTGTTTTCCAAATTTAAAATTCTCGCTTCTTATAGAATGAGGTGAATGTTTAAGTAGAAAGAAAAAAAATCACTCACAATGTTGGCAACCATCCTTGGAGAACATTTGCCACAATCTTAAATAACTGTTTCAACCCTTGGGTGTTTCAGAATAGACTTATCCCTTGAACAACTTATTTTGTGAGTCTTTTTTTCCCCTAATTTTTCACTAGTATAAGTAATGCTACAATAAACATTTTTGTGCAGAAAGGTGTTCATGTATCCTAAACTATTTTCTTAGGATAGAGTCCCAGGTATAGAATTTCTGATTTAAGGGTATGCAGTTTTAACTCTTGATGGATAGTTTTCCAATGGGTTAAATCTGTTTTTTACTTCACAGAATACAACAGGGCAACAGGGTGCCTATCTCAGTGAATTTTTTCTACCATTTTATAGAAGAGATAACTGCTGGTCAAATATTAACATGTGACAGTGCTAAGCCTTTTATGTCTTAGGTTAGATTAATTCCCTCTAGCTCAAATGTATATAAAACCTGGAAGTGTAAAGCTCTTCTCATCAGCTCACCAGTATTCCTTCCTCTCAGACATAGAATGTCTCCCATCCAACAACTAATCAGGTCTGACTCAGCTTAGCTTCTGAGATCAGACAATATTGGGCACGTTCAGCGTATTATGGCCATAGACCAGGTATTGAATGTCTCCTCTCAGAGGATGCTTTTATGGGCATGTGCTGCTTGAGGACTGGATGCTGCTCCTCTCCCATTAGTGTCTTGTGGTACTCAGAAGCATCCAGGACCTTGGCAGGTGTCAGGCCAAACAAGTGAAACCAGCTTTCAGTGCCCACTGCAATCAGCCAGTTCTGGGAGAGATGGAGGTATAGGAGAAATGAACTGGGGAGGGAGATTTGGGGATAAGCCTGATAATTAGATCATAGAGGTCAAGGCTAAAGCTGTTAACCCTCAACTGATTTCTAGGAATTGAGATAAGGCCTTGGAGTTCAACCCAAGTCCCAAGTTCCCCTAGAGGTCTTAACTTTTCTTTATTATATACACCTCCAATTCCAATGCAAGTCAGCTCTGGAGGGCTTGCTGAACAGAGGACCAGTCAAGGGAGAAAGGGATGGGAGGGGTACACCTGTAAGCAGGTAGTGGTAAACATACAGATATGTCTCCCTGCAGAGCGGTAGAGATCTGGATGGAGTAGTCTTGAAGAAAACCATGTGGGTCAACATGTTTCCAACATGGAGCCATGTGTACATGGTAGCAATAAACCCAAACACCACAGAAAACTTGGGACACCACACGTGGTGCTATTTTACTCTACAAACAGTGCCATTCCATAACACTGTTCCGTAATTTCCT
The DNA here is from genome assembly GCF_000164805.1 of Carlito syrichta. Taxonomy (NCBI): domain Eukaryota; kingdom Metazoa; phylum Chordata; class Mammalia; order Primates; family Tarsiidae; genus Carlito; species Carlito syrichta. The sequence goes on from NW_007252931.1 coordinate 315,575, forward strand.
TTTTTACTTAATATAATTATTAATTTTCCATGTTATTCAAGGTGTCTATGTACAATTTAAGTCATTTACATTATGTTAAATAAAATATATAGCTTTGAGAAAGATTCTAATATTTTCATTTTAAAGATGAGGAAACTGATATGCAGAACGTTTTGAAAACTTCTATATGTCCCATAGCTAGTAAGTGGAGGAGCTCATATTTAAATCCAGTTGGGTCTGACTCTGAAGGCCAAGATGTTCCTATTATATTATGTTGACCCTCAGGGTGTAGCAAATGAAACCCAGCATCAACCCTCTTCCCTTGACATCTGGCAGTTCTGGGGAGCAAGGTATCTGTATAAGAAAGCCGAGTGGTTGAAGTACGGCCCTAACCATCATTCCCCTGAGATTTTTCTATTATTCTGCAGTTAACAAGCTTATGACAATTTAAATTCAGTTCAGGTACTTACATATTAGGTACTGGGAACACAAAGATAAACAGGGATGCCAGTTTAAACATCTGTAACTGCTTCAACGCATTTCAAAGCAGGAGCAACGGGGAGAGAAAATTGAGGCCTGGCACTCTGTGCACTGGGAGCAGAATCCCAGAGTGAGCCAGTGAAACCCACCACACACTCACTCCCCGCTCAGAGATCATTGCTGGTCCCTTTCATGTATACAGTTTGTGCCAGAGAAATGTGGCCTAATTAGAATGACACATAATATGTTAGGTTCCTCTTGATACCAAAGGAAGTCTTTCTCTCTGGTGCTTAGTGATGAAGATACCAATTGCCCCCGTTTTGTTGTTGTTCCCTTTCGCAGGGGGTGGGGGGTTGGGGGGCATCATTTGCTAAGCCCCTCTGAGTACCCAATTTAGGCAGGATGTAAGAATTTGCCTCTCAGAGAGGGTGCCTCTAACTCCCTCTAGAGGGCACTTGCTGCCCGTTCTGGGCTCAGTGCCATTTCTGTGAGGACTGAAAGTCCTGCTTCTGTGATCAGCCGGCTGTTAGAGTCACAAAAAGCTCCTGGTGCTTGGTTGGTTTGTTGTAGAGAAACGGTTGACGAGTGCTTCCCTTGGGCAGCTGGGAGAGAAGGAGGGAGGGGTGGGAGGACTCCCGGTCTACCTCACTGTCTACAGCCCTCCCATTCCTTCCCTCCCTGACTGGGCCTTCCTTCAGCAGACCTTCCGGAGGGTGGAGGGAGAAGAGTGTCACCTGCCTTCACAAGCAAAAGCCGGGCACCATGCCACCTGGAGGCTAAGATGTGTGGAGGAGTGATTAACCATTAAAGGGTTGAAGGAACTCCTAGTTCAGAACACAACGGAGGAAAGAACAGAACATTGAGATGCAAAGATTTATGAGGGAGAAAGGCTCACGTAAGAAAAGGAAATTAGAAACCAAGCAAGCAGAATATTCCAAAGGCAACCACACACCATGCATAGTAATGAAGTTTCCATGACACCCTTTGGCTCAGGTCGTCTCCTTAATAATTTATATGGCCACCCTCCCTCTCTCTGCAAACAGGTGGGTGTTGGGGGCTTTGCAAATGTTTCTTATTGCTCTCTGCACTTTCTCTAAGAGAAAGTTAGGTTGTTTGGAGGATTTCCCTTGAGTATCCAGAAGGAGCAACAGGCTCCTTGTGCCTACCATTTGCATAAGGTAACAGAGTGAGACAATGGCCGTTCTGGGACCGGCAGGCAGATTCCCTCATCAGTGCTACATGGTCAGTGCTGAGGTCCCTCAGGCACACAGGAGGGTGGGATCAAGGCTGAGGAGTGTAGGCAAATGTCAGTAGATGAGTGGACTTAGAAATGGAGGCAGCTCTTAGACTGTGCTTGGTTCCTTTGGGAAATGATGCTACAGAGCTCTTATCTCTGATTAGGTCTTTGGGAAATGATGCCACAGAGATCCCATCTCTGGTTGGGTCTTGATTTATGGAAAGAAGGATGTACACGGTATGCTCTGCTCCATGCTAGCACCCTAGTCAGGCCCATTCCTCTCCATCCCTGGGTTTGAGCTAGTCTTCCCTGGCTTTACCCTCTCCTTTCCAGTCGGGGACTGTGTGCACTGCTTCCAGAAACATCTTTCCGAAACAACGCTTCTATCACGTCTCACCCAGATAGAAAACCTTCCATGGAGGAATCACAAACAAGTCATAATAGTCTTGTAGATATGCTTCGTTTGACCTTGATGTTTTTAAAAATATCTTGAATTTGTTTTCAATATTGAAAAAAGGAATTTCTGCATTTTTGGAAAAATTAGAAGATTTGGCAATCTGGACCTGCATTACCACTTTGCAACTGACTGTATTCAAGTAACAACTGCTGCCTTCAGACAGGGCACTAATGATGTTGAGCATCTTTTCATGCACTTGTTAGTCATTCATATACCTTCTCTGGTGAAATATCTATTCAAATCCTTTGCCCACTTAAAAAAAATGAGTTGTTTATTTTTTCATTACTGAGTTGTCAGAGTTTTTTTTACTTTTTATTGGACAATTCCTTACTCTAATTTCCTGTCATAGTTAATGATTCTTTACATTAAACTTTTCCTGCTCAGATTACTATATGATATGTCCCTTTATTAGAACCTGATTTATGCACATGGCTCTGCCCAGAACATAAATAAGAAAGATAAAGCTTTGGAGCTAGACAGATTTGCATCTAGATCCCAGTTTTGCCACTTCTGTGTAGTCTTACACAAGGCATTTAACCCTTCTGAATTCACATGTTTTCATTTATAAAATAGGAGAATCATGGCCACTTCGTAGGATTTTCTTAAAGACTAGAGATAATATTTATAAATAGCTTATCACAGAGATTGGCACTTAGTAACAACTCAATAAATGACAGCCAGAATTAGCAGCAGCAAGTGATCAAGAGCTGAAAATAAATCTTAGGGTATTTCTATAGGTATATGTACTATTCAGCCAAGCTACATTTGATGAAAAGGTCCTTGTTGTTATTTAGCAAAAAGTCTCCTTAGCTGACACCTGTGTGCTGCTATAGCTAAAGAGATGTCGGGATGGGGGAGCGGGAAGAAAGAGAGAGAGAGAGAGAGAGAGAGAAAGAGAGAGAAAGAGTGGGAGAGAGAGGGAGAGAGAGAGACTGGACGACAATGGCTCAGGAAGGTTCTCAGGTGGTGGCTATACTTTGAGAGCTCAACATGAGTACGGGGACTGATCTTCAGCTCCACAGGGTCCATTTTATCAGTACCCTAGGATTGTCCAAGCGTTAGAATGTTGACTTATGGCAACTCAACTCAGATAGTTATTTTAGTCTTCAGGATAACTAGAGTGATTCACTCTTTCAGGGACTGAGTCATTACTCAGTCACTGCCTGCTAAGATTAAAAAAATGATTACTTATTCTCATATTCAATCCAACTATATATGGAGTCACAGTCTTAAACTAAAATGATCAAATTTCTATTGGAAAAACATAAGTGACAAAATATCACAGTCACCACGTAATGCTATGATAATAATTGTTTAGCTTGGACTGCTCATATAGTCAAGCTTTGTGTGTAAGACTTTTGGCTGCCTTGAAGGATATTAGAACCAGAATTAGGAGTAGACACAATGAAGAAGTCATGAAGAGGTAATTAATAGACTGCCAGGTAGAGGGCTGGTAAGTAGTTTCTGCACTCTTGGGTGGGAAAGCTGGAGTGTGTTGAAAAGACCCTCCTTTTGAGCTGAGAGAGTCTTCTTAGTGATCTCTTTGGTCAGGCAGATGTAAGGTAGGTACCCACTCAGTCCTTGGGAAACCTACTTCTGACATAGTAAGTATTCTATTTAGGTCTGGTATCTGAGGAGTGAGCTACTCCCTGAAGAATTAGGACATTTTTCCTACATGTGGATTTTAGCTGTGGTATTCTGAAAATTGTGTGTACATGAAAGACATGGGGTTTTGCTCGACCATTTGCATACTGAGAGCAGAAGGCCTGGTTATGGCAGATATGACACCTATGCCTGATTGTCTCTTTACTGCACACACCAGAGAGCAGGCTAGAGAGGACATGGAGTAGGCATTTGGTGTACCACATGGTTTTGTTTAGTACAGAACAGGTCATTTTTGTCACAGAATAGGGCCACAATGTGCCCTGTAAGAGGAGAGAAGACATTAAAAACTATAATCTACAGAGGCAGAGAATTGAGGTGGGTTCTGGTCTGTTGGAAGTGGAGTGTAGATTCTGATCATGGAGATGTAATGGCATCCATCAGTTGGTATCTGTTGTATGTCCTTGTTCCAAGGGCATTTATTACACATTCAGATTTGGGGAGTGAAGGAATATGGTCGTGTGCACATGTAAGGCACAGTGTGTGGAGGGAGCTGCTATTCTTGGAGAAACAAATTACAAAATGATGAGGTAAAAACAGGAGCTTGGCACCTAGTGTCCTGGGGCAAGGGCTCTGGATGAGATGACATGTGACAGAGAGGATTTATGGGACATATGAGCTTTTCTGGTGACCACTGGAAATATTTAAGAAGGCAAATCTGATAAAAGGCTGGACTTCCTACAGCCATAGAGGAGAGGGGCTCGAGCTATTATATTTATGCATTAAAAGGCCCGAGAATTTGGATACTTCTGAGCAATCCAAATACATGTATTTTTAACAGCACAGGTATAAAAGACCACTGAAACTATCAGAAGCAGTTCAACCCTGGGATAATATTATGAATTGCCATTTCCAAATCTTTCTTAATAAAGAGTAGCAACATAGAAATGACATTTTCCCCCTCCTCCTTTTTTTCTCGTTTTCTCTTGTTACACTTGGAAAACTGGATGGGGACCAAACAGCCCTTGCTCAGGGTTTATACGGGGCCCAGCTTTCTGGAGCGCCACCTAACGGCCCATCTTGCTTCGTCGCTCCTGCAGATGACCAGCTCTGATGCTCTGCTCTGATTTGGTTTCTGTTCTTGACATTTGTTTTGCTTTGCATTATTCATTACCCTGAGCTTATGAAGAATTGACCATCCTTTCTGACTTAGGCGTTCATGGCTCCATTGGACTTTCAGTCATCTCTGTCCTTCTTTACCTTCTCCTTTCTTTTTCTTTCCTTGTCGCTTCCATATTTTAGGAAAAGATGTGCTTATAGAAACTGGGTTAATCAAGATGAAATTAAAAGTAGACGAATAAAAGAAAGGAAAAACAAGGATGGGAAATAAGGGAGATACAAAAATGTATCCCATCTCTTGGTTACTGATGCGCCACCCACTGATGCCAAGCTTGCTGGAGATTGGGTGGAAAGAGTGGAGCTCATGAACTGCCCAAGTCACAGGGGTCATGAGGCAAAACCAATATAACGACCTATTCCTCTTACTAAAATCAGAAAGAAACAATTTCCAGACCATGTCATAAAGAAAATCTTGCATAATGCATTGAAAGAGGACCCTCAATGACAATTCTTATGGTAGGTATTAGATGGAATTCATTGGGGGTAACCATATTCAGGCTCAATAAAAGCAGTACTCCAGGGGACAGTTCACTAAAGTCTGCTGGTCTAGATTGTAATAGATGCTGGATGGCAGTGAGTTGGAGACTCTTCTTCCTGACAAGTCCTAGATCTAGATTTTCTGTTTCCCAGTAAGAGCAGGAAGCTGCTCTACAATGGCTGTTGCACTGTGGGTAGGGTGACTTTTTGACTTTGTTCCCCAAGCCCTGCCAACCCAGTCTTCCTTTGATTCTGACCTGGCTCCAGGAATTTCTGCCCTTAGCCTGGATTACTCTCTCCTCTCCTTCTTGTCAATCTTTACAGTTTGTCCTATTCATCTCTTCTCATTGAAAGTGACCTCTCCTTCCTTACTATATGTGTGATGTAGGGTGAGTTCCTTGTCCTTTCCAAGTCTTATTTTACCAAACTATATAAGGGGTCTGTATCTATGTCATATTTTTTATTTTAAAGATGTGGGTTACAATTCAGGATTAGGTATACAAGTTGTCATCATACGGATAAAGTTTGGGTTTCTCTTTGGTCCCCACTTCTCCTGGTTTGAGATCAGATACCCTTATTGATGTTATGTGCCTCCCCCCAACAGTTTCTGGCTACTTCTAATTCCTTTCTATAGTATTATGACCAGTGTTCAGGGTCTGCTTATGTGTGAGAACATATGGTACTCAGTTCTTTGTTTCTGTGATAGATCACTGAATATTATAGACTCTAAATCCTTCCAAGTTGCTACGAAGTTCATAATTTTGTTCTTCTTTATGGCTGCATGATATTCTGTCATGTATCTGTACCACATTTTCTTTATATTTCATGGTTTTGATGTGAAGAGTAAATGAGAGATGGTATGTAAATCCTCTTGTGCAGTAAACAGGAGGCAACCGATAGATCTTAGTCTCCCCTACCATGTCTCTCTGCTCCCTCCTTTACTATGATATGGTATTTCATATTTATAAACTTGATAAATCTGATATTCTACTTATTTCATATATGATTTTTCTTTCTAAGGAGACTCTGTCTTTCAATTCTTTAAGCCCCTCCTCCCCTCAAATTACAGATCATAGTGCTTTGAATATAGTAGGAACACAAAGCATGTGAATTGAATGGTTCCCATTGGGATGCCGTGAAAAGAGATAGAGTAGGGTGGAGGTCGAGTTCCAAACCCCATCTAAGGGTCCATAAGGTAATCACTTAAAGCCAAGGATTCTGTTCCCAAGGACTCCTCAGACCACTCTCCAAAGATATTTCCCCTGTCAGAATGTGGATGAGAGAGAGACAGAGACAAAGAGAGCAGATCGAGAGAGAGAGCGAGATCGAGAGAGAGAGAGAGAGAGAGAGAGAGAGAGAGAAGAAGAAGAAGAAGGAGGAGGAGGAGGAGGAGGAGGAGGAGGAGGAGGAGAAGAAGAAGAAGGAGAAGAAGGAGAAGAAGAAGAAGAAGGAGGAGGAGGAGGAGGAGGAGGAGGAGGAGGAGGAGGAAGAGGATAAAAGGTAGGGGGAAGCTGAAAGAATTTTTTTATCTCCTCACTCAATTTCAGTAAATAACTCAAATATTTTAATAGCCTTATTTTCTCATTTCTCTTACAATTTAATCTGAGGGCTTTGGTAATGCACAATGTTAGTACAGTAAGGATTTTTTTTTTTAAATAAAGAGAAGCTTTGTGTTAGAATGAAAATCACATACAGAAGGAATCTAATTATTTTTTAAACTCTTTATTGCAGAACAATTCTCAAGTATGAGTCAAACACTCCCTCTGCCCCTTTCTCCACCAACCTCCCCCAGTGCCACCTGAGGAAACTTGAAAATAACTCATGGTGTTTAGGGGAAATCAGCAGGCTATTTAACTTTTCCTAGATGGGTCTTAAAAAATATAAAAGAATCATCCTCCCCTCAGCTTATGGAACAAAGGGGATGTAGGAAGGGTCTAGGGTGGGAGAGTGAAGTCAGCCAGTCTGTTTGGGGAGCTCAAGCATATCAAAGCACGTCAGAATGCTCAGGGCAGTAGTCATGGGTTCTGTTCGAATAGGGACTTAATGAGTTTCAAGGAAGCCAGGACCGAAAGGAGCTACTGATTGCCCATTTTAATAACTGTGGCTAGCAAGAGGGATACTTTTTAAAGTCCCACTCTGAGACATTTTACCTGGAGGAAAGGGACAGACAAGTATACCAACTCAATCCCGGGACACTGTTTGGTTGTAAATGGAGGGATGGTTTTGAGTAGAGCAATGAGAGATGACATGGTATATGGTATGCCCTCCTACTAAAACCTCGGGAGACTCCTTCCCTGTCTTTGTCTGATTCCTCCATGTTGACTTAAAAAATCAGGTAATATCTATGGATCCAGATATCTCTCTGTAACAAGACTTAAAATAATCTTTTTTACCTGATGACTTTATAAAGATAGAAGAATTAATTAAGAATAACTGAGCTTATATTGTGATATATTAAATGTATATTATTAAATATATAACTAGAACTTTATACATTTTACCATATGGCTAACTCATGCATAAATACATACACAAATATAAAGGATATAAAGCAGACATCTACAATAAATCAAAAAATCAGCTGGGTGTGGTAGCACATGCCTATAATTCTGGCTACTTGGAAGGCTGAGGCGGAAGGATCGCCGGAGCCCAGCAGGTCAAGGCTGCAGTAGCCGGGAGCGGCCACTACACTCCAGTCTGGGTGACAGAGTGAGACTCCAGTTCAAAAACATAAATAAATAAAAATTAAAAATAAAAAAATAAAGCAGACATCTAAAGGACCGATAAAAATCCTTAGGTCTCGTGAGAGAATTGCTAGTGCTCTGGTCGAATTCATAATTCTTATATTCTAGTTCTATAGATTCTCTGCTATATGCTATGCCATTTTTTCTAAACAACAGGCTGTATTGAGGTGTATGTTTCTTCTACTGGGGCCATTATTCTGTCTCTATTATGTACTGGCTGGAGCTTCATTTTATGCACAGTTTTTATCAGTATATTGCCAAGAAAATCTTTGACTTCCTCCAATAAGTGAAATAAATAATCAGACAAGAACTGCTGTAGCCTCCCACCATGACACCTACTCTTCTACCAGTATCTGTCCCATATACTCTGCCTTTCTGCCTCTGACACAGGTGAATCCTCTGTCTCCTCTCAACTTTTCCACTTGTGTTTTCAGTCCTATCCTCTTTCATATACTTTCAAAATCCTTCATTTTGCTCTAGCAATTTTCCTTATCTTTGTCTCTTTATCCATCACTGGATCATTCTCATTGGCATACCCACATGCTATTATTTCTCCCATCTAAAAAATAAATCTTTTCTTGACCCCACTTTCTTCAGTAGCTACATTCTATTTCTCCTTTCCTCTTTACAGCAAAATTATTTGAAAGAGTTGCTGCCTTCAATTCCTTCCTTCCATTATCTTGTAGACCTACTCCAAACAGGTATTCATCTCCATCAGTTCACTCAAAGTACTTTTGTTGAGGTTGCCAGTGATGTCTATGACGCTCAGCCCATAGTCATTTTTCATGATCGGCCACTGCCCTTCCCTTCATTATCTTTCCAACATTATCTCAGACTTCTTTCCCTCCTCTTCACTCTAGGACACTGACCTTACTCTACACCTCTAAGCTTACTCTCTCCTCTCACCTTTGTACTTGCAGTTTCCTCTTCCTGCTAGCTGGAAATGCAGCAGTCATCCAAAGGGGTTGTTGACTGGGGCTGGAAGATCTGTTTCCAAGATGGCTTATTTACATGGTAGGAGGCCCTAATTCCTCCCCCATGGACCTCTTCCAGGGATGCCTGAGAGTACTTCGTAACATGGCAGCAGGCTTCTGCCAGAATAAGCAACCAAGAGAGCCAGGCAGAAGTTGCATAAATTTTATAATCTAGCCTTGGAAGTCACACACCATCATTTCTGCAATATTCCATTGGTCTCATAGGCCAGCCCTATTCCTGTGCAAGGAAATGCAAGGTGTGTTTCCAGGAGGTGAGGATCATCGGGGGGCCATCTGGGAGGCAGGCTACCACACCCTTACTCGACTTTTTCCGTGGTGATTATCACTTTCTAACATACTATGTAATGTACTTATTTAAGATGTTTATTTTTAGTCTCCCCATGCTAGGGTGTAAGCTCCTTGAGGGCAGTGATTTTGATCTGTTTTGTTGACTGTTCTATCTTTTGTGTCTAGCACAGTGTCTGGCATATATCAAGTATTCAAATATTTGTCAGATGAATAATTAAGTGCAAAGTTCTATAAAATTCTGTCTACCTACCCTTATTATTATTCTGGAACAGCTTCTTTCTCTTAAACTGCAAGGAATTGCAGTTCCTGCCAGCTCTTTACACTTCTCTGAGCTTTCAGTGACTTGTATCTGTTTTCCAACCCAATCTATTTAGTACCTTTGCTGGAGTGAAGAACTTCCTGATTGGGATCTGATCTAAAAACAAATTATCTGTCATTGGAAGCACCACCACTTACACACACCCAGAATGAGAGTTGTTGGAATTTTTTTTTTTTTTTGGCGGGATGTGGGGGTAGAGTGGAGTATGGGTTGACCATTATCTGCCCAGTATATGCAAAAGTAATAGGGTCTCACCCACAATGTCTTCCTACCCAGTCAGGCCCTCCAGCTAAGGAGGGAATGATAATAAATAGGAGGAGCTCTGGGTTAGGGTGGCTCTAAGAGAACCAAAGCACCTGATGGCTCTGTTCTGTGTACTAAGAGAGGAATTTTTAACTGTGGTGATCCTGCTACCCCAGAGTTTAGGAATTACTGAGAGAAGCAGCATCTGTTCCCTGGGTCTCAGCAGCGCTAGCAGCTGAGGTGGTCATGGACGTGCCGGTGCCTGAGGAAGTGGGAATCCCATCTGAGGGGAGTGGTAAAGAGCTGTCAGGAGCTGCAAAGGACAAGGGTCAGACTAGTCAGGAGAGGGCTCTGGCTTCTCCTCGTGCCACAGCTAATCCCTCCACCTGTGCTCTTTGGACCCATCCTGACCTTCCTCACGGGCTCTTGCTTTAGCCACTTCCCCACGCTCATTCCTTGCTTCTTCCTGCTCCACAGGTTTCCTCCTCAATGTAGGAACATAATTTGCTCTTTCCTATTCTAAAAGCCTTTTTTCTCTCTTGGGATCACTTTCTCTCAGGTCTTAGAAATCTCTCAAATAAAACAAACACACTAAAAAAAAATCACACTCCTCTACCATTTGATTCTGTTTCCAACCGCCAATTGTAGTTGCATTTGTCTTTCCTTAGCATTAAATGAGTTATCCACATGCCCGGCCTTCTTCATCCATTTATTAATCATTTATTCATTTATCCAGTAAGCAGTGTATTGAGGACCTACTATGTATAATATCCTGGGAATAGAAAAATGGATTATGGTTTCTACCCTCAAGGAGACCTCTGCCTAAGAGAGAATACCGATAGGTTAAAAAAATACAATATAATAAATACAACAAAGTAGGAGAGTACAATGTTCAGAGATAACACAGGAGAGATAACATTGACTAGAGAGAAGAGAGGCAGGAATCAGAGATGGTTCGCCTGAGGATGTGGAGTCTAAACTAGATTTTGAAAGACAACAGGGGAATATAGGAGAAAACAGAGTATCTTGAGAGCTATTCAGAGATACCAGTCAACTTCACCAGCTGCCACAGAAAGATGGTGAAAGAAGAGGAAAACACACATATAAATTGGCAGCATGAAGATCACTGTGGGACTTTGCCAACAGAATTGGAATGAAGAGGATTGCAGTGGGACAAGAAGCAAACAAGGGATGAGAAGATAGAGATGGTTTTGGCAGAAGCTTGACTGAGATAGGGGAGTATTGTAAGGTAGCAGCTAGAGAGAAGCGCAGGGTGAGAGAAGAATGCCAAGGTTGGGAGACACACAGTAACATAACAGTCACCATCCTCTTAGGGTTGGTGTGAAGATGAAATGAGTTCACACATGTAGAGTGCTTATACAATGCCCAGCACACGCTCAGTAGGTGATATGGCCAGCCAGAATGAAAATTCTCACCCTTGGGTGTCAATTCCATGCTTAGTCTATTGCATCAGGAATGCCTGGGGGAAGTTTCCACATTTAGAGTTCTTGGGTAATGGGGAGAAATCAGAGAAATTGGGCAGGGCCATTTGAAGTCACTCAGAGGTCTCATTGCTCATTCAGGAGAAACAAGGCTCTGAGCTCCCCTCACCAATTTTCGCCACGTTTCTTCTTAGTTGGACCTCTTCAGAGAGGAGGGTTGCCTTGCCGGATAGCTTCACTCTGGTGTGGGATTGAGGACTGACCTAATCTCAAGACAGCCCCCAAGGCCTCCCTGTGCTCCTTCTAGGGACACATTGCAGATGATCAGCTTGGCATTGAGGACAGCTGAGCTCTAGCCACTGCAGACCCATTGGTTGCCCCATGAGCAGAGAGGGAGTGTCCTTCCCAGGAAAGAGGGTTGAGAAAACCTTGAGGATACCACCATAGGTGGCTGTGGACACACTAACTGAAAGAAACAGCAGATTCTATTCAATCCCTGACCTGGGAATAGTCTCAGATGGGGATAAAAATAGCATATTTATAGCTAAACGTTTAAAAATCCCATTCATAAAGAATGGAAAAAAGTTCCATAATCATACCATCCAGAGATGACCACTGTTAATATTTGGGGAAAGTCCTTCCAGGTTTCTTTCTTTACTTGCATTTTTCCATTGTTATGCAAACTTCATACACACACACACACACACACACACACACACACACACACACACACATTCACATATATCTATTTCAAAATACATCATTTAGGGCCAGGCCCAGTGGCTTAGGCTGTAATCCCAGCACTTCAGGAGGCTGAGGTGAGTGGATTGCCGGAACCTACAGATTCTAGACCAGGCAACTTGGCGAGACCTCGTCTCTACAGTAAATTAAAAAATAAAAATTAGCTGTTAATTTGATGGGTATTGCATTGAATTTGTAGATTGCCTTAGGTAAGATGGACATCTTCACAATGCTGATTCTTCCAATCCATGAGCATGGGATATTTTTCCACTTGTTTGTGTCATCTTTGATTTCTTTGAGCAGTGTTTTGTAGTTTTCATTGTAAAGGTCTTTCACGTCTCTGGTTAGGAAGATGCCAAGGTATTTCATTTTTTTGGTGGCTATTGTGAATGGTAATTGTGTTTTTTATTTGGGTTTCTGTTTGTTTATTATTGGTGTAGAGAAATGCGATTGTCTTTTGTACATTTATTTTGTATCTTGAGACTTTACCAAAGGCCTTTATCAGTATAAGGAGGTTTTTGACAGATTCTCTTGGGTTTTCAAGGTACACAATCATATCATCTGCAAAGAGAGATAATTTGACTTCCTCTTTTCCTATTTGGATACCCGATTGCCTTCTCTTCTCTGATTGCTCAAGCCAGGACTTCCAACACTATGTTGAATAGGAGGGGTGAGAGAAGGCATCCTTGTCTTGTTCCAGTTTTTAGGGGAAATGGTTCCAATTTTTGTCCATTCAGGTGTATGCTGGCTGTGGGTTTCTCATAGATGGCTTTTACTATTTTGAGGTATGTTCCCCATATGCCTAGATGTTTAAGGGTTTTTATCAAGAAGGGGTGCTGGATTTTATCAAAAGCTTTTTCTGCACCTAATGATATAATCATGTGGTTTTTGTTTTGACATCTGTTGATGTATTTAATTACATTTATGGTTTTACGAATGTTGAACCAGCCTTGCAATCCAGGAATGAAGCCTACTTGGTCATGATGGATGATCAAATTACCAGCAACATTCTTCTCAGACCTAGAAAAAACAATACAGGAATTCATATGGAAACACAAACGTCCAGGAATAGCCAGAACAATCCTCAGAAAAAAAAACAAAGCAGGTGGTATCACATTACCAGACTTCAAACTTTACTATAAACCTACAATCATCAAAACAGCTTGGTATTGGTATAGGAACAGGCATATAGATCAATGGAATAGAATTGAGATTCCAGAGGCAAAACCTCAATTTCTCAACCAACTCATCTTCGACAAAGCGTCCACCACCTACCACTGGGGAGAGGAGAACCTATTCAGTAAATGGTGCTGGGAAAACTGACTGACCACATGCAGAAGATTGAAACAGAACCCCTATCTATCCCCATGCACAAAGGTTAACTCCAAATGGATCAGAGACCTAAATGTGAAACCTCAAACCATAAGAACCTTAGAAAATGAAGGAAATACCCTCATGAAAATCAGAACTGGCATCCAATTCCTGATCAAAACCCGAAACCCACAGGTCATAAGAGAGAAGATAGACAAATGGGACCTTATTAAACTAACAAGCTTCTGCAAAGCCAAAGAAACCATCAAGAGAGCAGGGAGACAGCCTACAGACTGGGAAAAAGTATTTGCCAACACCAGGTCTGACAAAGGCTTACATCCTGATCTATAAGAACTCAACGTGCTGAAAGAAAA
>NW_007252931.1:329568-363942 GCF_000164805.1 Carlito syrichta
CACTTCTACATTGTTGGTGGGAGTGTAAACTAGTGTAACCTCTGTGGAAAGCAGTGTGGCGATTCCTAAAAACCCTAAACATCAACCTCCCATATGACCCTGCAATCCCCCTACTGAGAATATACCCTGAAGAACTCAAATCACTCTATAAAAAAGATACCTGCACACGTATGTTTATCGCAGCATTGTTCACAATAGCAAGAACCTGGAAGCAACCATGCTGCCCATCAAAAGAGGACTGGATTTTTAAAATGTGGTACATATACATGATGGAATACTATGCAGCCATAGAAAAGAACAAAATCATGAATTTCGCAGCAACCTGGATGGAACTAGAGTCTATAATACTGAGTGACCTCTCACAGAAACAAAGATTTGAGTATCACATGTTCTCACTCATATAATGAACCTTGAACATCCCATGTAATACTATAAGAAAATGACTGACGGTACTGGGAAACTATGGGGGGGTGGGAGATGGGATTAACAGTAGCAAATATCTGTCTGGGGACAGGGAACACCTCTTATCAACAGGGTGCCTGAATGGAACATAATTGTATACCTAACCCTTAACTGTACCCCACAACATCATAATAAAAAATATTAAAAAAAGAAAAAATTAGCCAGGCATGGTAGTGCATACCTATAGTTCTGGCTACTTGGAAAACTGAGGTGGAAGGATTGCCAGAGCCCAGAATGTTGGTGCTGGAGTGGCCGTGAGCATGTATACCACTGCACTCCAGCCTGGGTGACGGAGTGAGACTCCAACAAAACAAAACAATGTATCATTTAAAACAGTTGTGTAGCGAATAAACTAATTCCAGTGAATAAACTAATGGGATATTTGAATGGGACAAAAAGACAGGAATCCTATATGCTTTCTCATCACTCTCCTACCAGATAACTCCTCCAGATACCACATTCCCACACTCCCAGTATATCTGAAACAGGCTGTTTCCTCCAAACCCTTTTCTCCTCCAAAAGTTCCATTCTTCTAGTTGCCTACACCCAAACCTCTACAGTCACTTTTTCTTCCTTCCCTTACCGTCTCCCCTTTACATGTATTTTGATGTATTCTAAGGAATTGACTCGCATGCTGGTGGAGGATGACAAGTTCAAAATTGCTAAGCCAATGTCCCAGTTCACATCTAAAGGCCAGCATCTGCTGTAGAGCCAGCGAGAGCTACCAGTTTAAAGATCATCAGGCAGAATTGTCTCTTACTCAAAGGAGGGCCAGCCTTTTATTCAGGCTTTCAAATGATTGGATGAGGCCCACCCACATTATGAGGGGAAATCTACTTTACTGAGTCCACAAATTTGAATATTAACCTCATCCCTCACATAGCACACCCAGAACAAAGTTTGAACAAATATCTGGACAAACCATGGTCCAGTCAAGTTGATATATAAAATTAACCATCGCTACTATTATCAGTAACAATAGATGACAAGCACAGAGTGATACAAGAGTACATCACAGGATATATTACTCAGACTGGAGATGATAGGACTAGGGTAGGTCTTGGAGGAAAGGATTGATGAAGGCTTCCTAAAAGTGATGGAGTCTAATAGACGGTGGGTCATCCATGTGGAGATGCCCAGAGGCATTCAATAAACCCTAACAGTAGCATAAATTAATATTTCTGATTGCTGCGTGCAAGACTTTGTCAAATGGGCAGCCCTATAGGATTTTGGTAATGGAGGAAGGGTAAATAGAAATAAATGCACTGACTAGGGGACATTGCTTAAGAGAACAAGCCTGTTGGGTGAGTACGAATTGGGGTAGGAATGGTAGGATAAAATCTGTGGTAGCTATAGGTAGCTTAGAATCTTAGAAATCTGGAGGATTTGAGGAAAAAGAGAGGGATTTAGGTTCAATTTAACACATATTTGTTGAGACTATATCATGTGTCAGGCACTCAGCTAAGCAGAGTGGATACAGCACCTACAACAAAGTCCCTCACCTTCAGGAATCCACAGTCAGAGACTGAGAGGAAAAAGGAACATTTCAATAGAGGATGTTAGTCATCATGGTGGTTAGGAACGTGAACTCTGAATTAGACTGCTTGTATCTGAATCCCAGTTCTGCCACTTACTCGTTGTATGGCTTTGGGAGCATTTCTTAATCTCATTTCTCCATCTATAAAGTGGGCATAATAAAGTACCTGCTCATAGGGTTGTTGTAAGGAAAGAGAGAGTTAATATATTTACGAAGTGCTTAAACCAGTGAGTGCCTGAAATAGCAAAAACACTATTGTAGGGTCTCCCAGGTCCCCCAACTTTTTCTGTGTCCTAAAAGAGAAACAGAGTGTCTTCATTGCTCTTCCAGCCAGGTGTACTTACTCTTGCAGGCTTGAACCCAAGCTGGGACCTTGAACATTGCCAGGCACTAATAAAGCTATTTAGATTGTTGCCCAAAACACTGAAAGAAACTAGCCCCAGCTGTGAGCCAAATTTCTTAGCTCAACACCCTCATTGCGAACACACCTAGGTGGAACACGCCTCTCCTCCCTGTCCCTCATGAGGACTCTCTGCAGCCCCTCTGTACATAAGTTCCCTGAATACAGGCAATGTTTTAGACTAATTATCCTGGCACTTAAGAGTATCTTTCTTTGGAAGCCTAACTGGCTACATCCCAGAACAGTTTGGAGAAGTCCATTGCAGGAATTCCCCTGTTGCTAATTTTGGATGACTCTAGTCACAAGTTCTGCCAGGACAGAACAACTATATATTTGTTTGTTTGTTATTATTGCCTGACTACTACTAGCTTGCAGGTGACCCAGCAAGTCACTCCACTTGTTTCCTTTCCTAGTTGTAAAGTGAGAGGATTGAATGAGGTCAGCAGTTTGCAAACTTTTAAGTGCAGTCATGGAGGCAGGCATCAGGTGCTATGAGACAGGAGAGCAGGGAAATCTCAAGAGGCAAGTGTGTCCCCTGTACAACTGGGAGTCTTTCTGCATCTTGCCTTTTTCCCTTGTTTTTCCTGGGCCTCTACCAAACCACACGTTTCCCCACCCCACCCCACAGGGCCAACAATGTGCAAGCCGGTGGAGTGTCTAACACTCTTAATGTCCCTTTGATAAGAAAGTCCTTGCCTCTAGGGAACAGAAGCTGTCTATCTCATCTTATCTTATCATCTTAATTTTTTGAGTCAGAGTCTCACTCTTGTCACCCAGGCTGGGAGCGTAGTAGTATGAGCATAGCTCATGGCAGCCTTGACCTCCTGAGCTCAGGCGATTCTTTTGCCTTAGCCTTCCCGAGTAACTGGGACTACAGGCACATGCTACCATGCCCAACTAATTTCTTGCAGAGACAAGGTCTTGTTATGTTGCCTAGGCTGATCTCCAACTCCTGGGCTCAAGCAATCCTCCCACCTCAGCCTCCCAAAGTGTTGGGATTACAAGGCCTGAGTCACTGCACCTGGCCTATCTTTATCTTTTATTCCTATCTAGTACACTTTCCTTCAGCCACCTCCATCAGTCATCCACACTGTCCTTCAGCGTTCCTGAGGTCCTTTGTCTGAGATAATTTGCCTGGGACACTTGCGGTTCTCATACAGTCTGAGCAGTGGGTGTCGCTGGTCTCCAGCTTTTCCTGCTCTTGGGCCTCTGCAGAGGTCTCTGTCCTTCTCTGTGCTGTATGCTCTGCTTCCCTGAGCTATCCAGGTGTGTAGATCAGGAACCAAAGACAGGTTCAGGGAAGGAAACGGAGAATATTACAGTGTAGGAGCCCTAAGAGCACTGGCCTAGCACATAGGAATCTGGTTCACCCTGACTGCCACTAGCTTGCAAGTGACCCAACAAGTCACTCTACCTGTTGCCTTTCCTGGTTGTAAATTGAGAGGGTTGAACGAGGTCAGTAGTTTGCAAACTTTTCTCCACCGTGGAATACTTTTATTATTTCTTTTCCCATGGACTTAATGCTTTGAAAGATTTGATCTTCCCAAAAAGACCTGCAGTTTAACAAATTATTTTTCCATCCTCTTATTTTTTAAAAAATTTATTTGTATTGTATAATTTAAGGTATATAACATGTTTTGATAAACACATATATAATAAAATGATTATGATGGTCAAACAAATTAATATATCTATTACTCTCCATAATTCACCCCATTTCTTGTGGCAAGAGGATCTAAAATCTACTCTCAGCAATTTTTCAGTATACAGTATAAGACTGTACTATTAACTACAGACCTCATGCTGTGCATTAGATCTCCAGAATTAATCATTCTACCTAACTACAAATATGTACTCTTTGACCTACTTTTCCCTATTTATTCCCATTCCCCACTTCTGGCAACTCTCTGTTTCTATTTATTTGACTTTTTAAAAAAACCTTTTTAGGGGTACCTGCATGATCAATGTTTGTATACCTAACCCTGAATTGTACCCCACATCTTTATAATAAAAATTTTTTAAAAAATCTTTTTAGACTCTGTATGTAAGTGAGCTTATACAGTATTTTCTTTCTATGTCTGACTTAGTTCACTTAGCATAATGCCCTCCAGATTTATCCATATTGTCACAAATGGCAATATCTCCTTTTATAAGGTAGAATAATACTCCATCGTGCATATATATGTATATATATCCCACAAATTTTCAATCCATTCATCCACTGATGGGCACTTAAGTGGTTTTCATATCTTGGCTCTTGTGACTAGTGCTGCAATGAACATGGACTTGCAGCTATCTCTGTGAAGTGCTGCTTGCATTTCCTTTGGACGTATACGCAACAGATGGGTCATTTTCTATCCTTTATTAATCAAATATTTAAATCAGCAAAAGAAAAGGAATTTTATAACACAGAATAGAAAAAAACCTTAACTAAAAATAAACATGAATAAGCCTTCCTTTAAAAAAAAAAAAAAAGAACGCTATTGTGTAATTTGCGGTGAGTGCATGAATTTCACCAGACTTTTTTTGAAATATTGACAATAGCTCTGTCTCTCCCCTTGCCCCTTTAGTGTAGAACTGGGCATCTGTGGTCTCTTGGCTGGACTGAGCCACTTTGGCTAGCTGATTTCTAAAGTCTCTCCCACTGCACAAGTGCTCTAAATCTATCCTCTTCTTGCGTTGCTGTTGAGTTAAGCAGGCTGGAGCATGGAGGTCAAACCAAAAGCAGATGTGAGGGCTGGCTGTGGTTCTGTGTACAGTACAATCTACTGTCCTCCATTTTGATGTTGTCATTCAAAATTGGGGTTCTTTCACTGAGTTGGGTTGAAGTCTGTCTTTGCCGAGTTTATGAAAAAGTGTGGTAACCGCAGTAGCATTTTGTCAAAACTCCCAGCAGCTTGTGAGGGCTGTTGGTAATGATAATACATTTTCTAGCACTTAATTGCCCCAACCCCATGTATGTTCACCATGAAAATGATAGTGAGTCATTTTTACCATCCTAAATATCTTAACTTTCCTGGAACTTTCATAACATTGATAAAATCATGTATTAATTGATCAAATATATTTTGAACCAGAAGTTGTGCTAAGCATGGGAGGGCTACTGTGATATAGAAGATAAAGCTCAGTTGATTGAATTTCTACAAAAATGTTTTTTAGATAAAACTTGGCAAACTGTGTGCATTACAGAGATTCTGTTCTCATTTTCACTTCTGGGGAAACTCAGAAAAGAGATGGGGCAGAAAAGAGAAAATCAAGAGAAGATCTGAGGAGGTAAAGGATGCTCACTAATGCCAGGGAAGCAGACCCAACAAAGGAGTTAAGACATTTGGGTCTGCTGCAACTGCACCTGTTTGGCATCATTAGTCAGTAGAGGTATATGAAAAGATACAGAACACAGACCAGGAATGATTTATTACCCACCCACCTTATGCCAAGCACTGTGTGGGAATATAAGTCATGGTCCTTGTCTTCCAGAAGTTCTAAGGTCAAAGAAATCGCATGGGGAAATACTACCCCCTGGATAAAAAGTCCCACAGGAGTACAAAGCTACATAGATAAGAGAATGATTAATTCTGTTATGGGCTATTGCCTCTTCCCAGAGGGAGCGACATAAGTAAGTTTCAAAGCCCGATGACAAAGGGCATTACAGGCACAGAGAGCCACATGGACAAAACTGTGAACACTCAGCGTCAGAGGTGGCTGGACTTGAAAAGGGGGAGAAGGTGAAAACTTGAAGACGAAACCAATATTGGACAGGATTGAGAGGAATCTAGTACTGTTATAAGACATCACTTTACTTGAAATATTTATTTCCTCCAAGATTCAATGGGGTATGGCTCTCAGGACTCTTCAGTCGATGAATGGACATTAAGTAATCATCAAAAACAGGCTGTTATTTTAGATATTGATAGACAACAGGAAATAAATTCTGTTTATAAGCATTTTTACTTTATCTCTTAAAAAATAATCTTAGAATTCCTAGAAATCACTCCTGTTTACTTATGCAAGGCATAAAAACGTTTTTAAATAATGATGGTGCTTAAAATCTGTTATAGGAATAGATTTGATATGACAAATATATTTGTCAAATAGACAAAGGACAATGTTTTCATTTTATGGAAACAATTTATGCCTTAAAATGTACTACTGACCGGGCTTGGTGGCTCAGCCTGTAATCCCGCGCCTTTGGGAGGCTGAGGTGAGTGGATTGCCTGAACCCGCGGGTTCGAGACCCGCCTGGGCAGCGAGACCTCATCTCTACAATAAATCAAAAAATCAACCGGGCGTGGTAGCGCATGCCTGTAATTCCGGCTACTCGGAAGGCTGAGGCGGAAGGATTGCCGGAGCCCAGCAGGTCAAGGCTGCGGTGGCCGGGAGCGGCCACTGCACTCCAGTCTGGGCGACAGAGTGAGACTCCAACTCAAAAATAAACAAATAAATAAAAATAAATAAAATGTGTTAATAACTATACATTTCTCTCTCAAGACTTTTATCATTGCTTGTTAAGCATCTGAAGAAAATAAAATTAATTGTGTTTGCGGTAACATATATGAGTAAATAAAACATGTTACTATTTTATGGATAACTATTAGGTTCTGGTTAAAAGATACATGTTGAACTGTCTATAAGAAGTTAAATAATGGAGACTAGGTTGTGGTATGTGGAATATGTGAGTGTGTGTGTAAGAAAGGGAGGACAGAGATACACTGAGAAGCAAGACTGGGGAAATAAAGTTTCTGAGATGTTATTTTGTCAAAACAAATGCCAATTAAAAAACTAAAGTAAGAAAAGTACCAAAGAGGGAAGATTTTATGAGATATATAAACAAAGAAAGGAAAGGAAATTTTAGCAGTTTAAGAAAGACAATGCAAGTAAATATTTATACATGAAACACACATGAGTGTGTGTGTATAGTACATGCAATATACAAAATACGTATTGCTCAATGTGTGCACTTATGTAATAAATATTTATTAGGCATTTGTTATGTGCTGGGTACACACATGGTTATTTCTTCCTTTTTGGGATTCTTACTCTATTCCTATGCCTTTGACAGAAGAATAGCTGTAGAATTTTCTACAATGATTTGAACTTTCTTCTACTGCATAATTATGGCAGGGGGGCATATTTTTAAATATAGCAAGTCAGAGATGGGGTGTAAATATGGATGAGTTTTTCCCAAATAACCAATGGAAGTCTATTTTGTGAGTGAGTAGTGCCATTTTTTTTTGTCTTAGACCAGAGCACTCTCTCAAAATGTAATTCTGAAAGACACCACTTTATTTATCTCATCATTTAAAAATTTTCCATTGTATCTCAGGTATAGTTGAATTGAGTACATTTTTCAACTCATGGATCCTATAGTCATTAACTTGTTCCGGGGCATTTAAAATTTTTATTCTATTTTTTTTACCTTTCATATTTTTTCTTTCTCCCCCTCCCATGGAGGCCTACTCCTGTGTTTTTAATGTAGGTCCTTTCAATTCACTTTCCATACATTTATTACATAGAATGAGTCTAGGATGGAGGATCTGAACTGTAACCTCAGAAGAGGTCAGAACTGTGGGCTCACAGCCTTTTGTCCCTTTTGGGGCTAGGGGATCAAAGGTTAGAGATAAAGTTGTTTAGAGGAGGATCAAATAACTGTTAGAGATAAAGTTGCTTTAGACACCCTCAGCCCTATCTGTAGATTCTACCACCACCTAGTAAGACAGGGTGGAGTGGGTGGGGCAGGGAAAAGAAGTGAAAGGTTCCCAGTTGGTTATCGACAACATTCTTTTTTCTAGTTGTCTTCCCAGATTTTTATCACTATGTTTCCTGTTGGAGAAGAGGAAATAAACATTTTTATTGATACATAATATTTGTACATAATTATGGGGTACATGTGATATTTTGAGGCATGCATACAATGTGCAATGATCAAATCAAGGTATTTAGAATATTCATTACCTCAAACATTTAACATTTCTTTGTATTTGGGAACATTTCAAATCTAGCTATTTTGAAATATGCAATATACTGTTGTAACTATAGTCATCCTACTGTGCTATCAAACACTAGAATCTTTCCTTCTAACTACGTTTGTGCCCATTAACTAGCCTCTCTTCATCCCCTCCCCTCACGTATATCCTTCCAAGCCTCTGGTGATTATCACTCTAACCTCTACCTCCATGAGATCAAAATGTATTTAGCTTCCACATATGAGTGAGAACATGTGATATTTGTTTTTCTGTGACTGGCTTATTTCACTTAACACAATGACCTCCAATTCCATCCATGTTGTTGCAGATGATAGCATTTCATTCTTGTTTGAATTGATACATGATATCTGTACATATTTATGGAGTATATGTGATATTTTATTACATGCATAGAGTGCGTAATGATCAGGGTATTTAGGGTATTCATCACCTTGAATCTTTATTGTGTTGGGAACATTTCAAGTCCTCTCTTCTAGCTGTTTTGAAATATTTAATACATTGTTGTTAGCTATAGTCATCCTACTCTGCTATCAAACACTAGAACGTATTTCTTCTGTCTAACTGTATATTTATACCCATTAACCAACCTTTCTTCATCCTCCCACCAGCTTCTAGTATCTTTTATTCTACTCTCTACCTCCATGAGATCAACTTAATTAGCTCTCATATATGAGTAAGAACATGTAATATTTTTCTTTCTGTGCCTGGCTTATTTCACTTAACAGAATGACCTCTAGTTCTACCCATATTGCTGCAAATTACATGATTTCATTCTTTTTTTATGGCTGACTAGTATTCCACTGTGTATATACCACATTTTATTTAGCCATTTGTCTGTTAGTGGACACTGATTCCAGATCTTTGCCATTGTAAATAGTACTGCAATAAATATGGAGGTGCAAGTATCCCTCTGATACCCCCATTTCCTTTCCTTTGGATAAATACCCAGTAGTTGGATTTCTGGATCATATGGTAGTTATATTTTTAGTTTCTTGAGAAATCCATATACTGTTTCCCATAGTGGCTATACTAATTTACATTCTGACTAATAGTGCAATAGGATTCGGGCTTTTTGTGTGTGTGTGGCTACTGTAAGGAATTGCCTTGTTGATTTCTTTCTCAGCAATTCATTATTGGTGTATAGAAGTGCTACTGACTTCTCTGTTTATTTTGTATCCTGCAACTTTTGCAAATTTATTTATCAGATCTAAGAGTTTTCTGGTGGAGATTTTAGTTTTTTCTGAATATAAGATCATATCATCTGCAAAGAAGGACAGTTTTACTTTCTGTCTTCCTGTCTTGAATACTTTTTATTTCTTTCTCTGCCTGATTGCTCTGGCTAGGACTTTCAGTACTAGGCTGAATAGGTGAAGGTAGGCATCCTTGTTTTGTTTCAATTTGTGGAAAAATAACTTTCAGTTTTCCTCCATTCAGTATGATGTTAGCTTTGTTTTGTTCTATATGGCCTTTGTTATATTGAGTATCTTCCCGCTATGCCTAGTTTTTTTGAGACTTTTTATCATGAAGAGATGTGAATTTTATCAGATCCATTTTCTGCATCCATTGAGATGATCATATGTGTTGTCCCCCATTCTGTTAATGTGATGTATCACATTTATTGATTTATTGATTTGCACAAGTTGAACAATCCTTTCATCCCTGGGATAAATTCCACTTAATCATGGTATAATTTCTTTTTGATGTGCTGTTGGATTCAGTCTGCAAGTATTTTGTTGATAATTTTTGCATCTGTGTTTATCAGGAATATTGGCTGTACTTTCCTTTTTTTGTTGTTGTATCCTTTTCTGGTCTTGAAATTAGGGGAATGTGGACCTCATAGAATGTGTTAGAGAAAATTCCCTCCTGTTCAATTTTTTTGAATACTTTGAGGAGAATTAATGTTAGTTCATCTTTGAAAATTTGGCAGAATTCAGTAGTGAAGCCATCCAGTCCTGGATTTTCTTTATTGGGAGTTTTTAAAAATTATTGATTCAATCTCATTACTGATTATTGGTCTATTCAGGTTTTCTGTTTCCTCCTGATTCAATCTTGGTAGTTTGTATGAGTCCAAGAATTTATCCATTTCCTTTAGGTTCTCCAATTTGTCAGTATATAGTTGTTCAAAACAGTTCTCTGATGATCTTTTCTATTTCTGTGATAGCAGTTGTAATGTCTCCTTTTCTGTTTATAATTTTGTTTATTTGTTTATTTTGTTTATAGACTAACCCCTTGGTTAGTCTAGCTAGCAATTTAATGATTTTGTTTATCTTTTCAAAAACAACTTTTTGTTCTGTTGATCTTATGTGTATATATATATATATATACACACCTATATATATATACACCTATATATATATAGGTCTCTATTTTATTTAGTTCTGATCTGACCTTTTTCTTTCCTTCTACTCATTTGGGGTTTGGTTTGTTTTTGCTCTTCTAGTTTCTGATGTACATCATTAGTTTGTTTATTTAAAATCTTTCTACTTTTTTAGTGTAGGCAAGTATTGTTATAAACTTCCTTCTTAGCACTGTGTTTGCTGTATCCCATAGGTTTTGGTATTTTGTGTTTCAATATTTGTTCCAAGAATTTAAAAAATTTCTTCCTTAATTTCTTTCTTGAACCAATGGTAATTTAGGAGCATGTTGTTTAATTTCCATGTATTTGTGCAGTTTCCAAAGTTCTTCTTATTGACTTCTAATTTTATTCCATTGTGGTCTAAGAAAATACTTGATATCATTTCAAAATTTTAAAATTTGTTGAGACTTGTTTTGTGTCCTAACATATGGTCTGTCCTAGAGAATGTACCATGTGCTAGTGATAGCAATGTGTATTTTTCAGTAGTTGGATGAAATGTTATGTAAATGTCTGTTAAAAGTGCAGTTTAAAGCCAATGTTTCTTTGTTGATTTCCTATCTAGATTATCTGTCCAGTGCTGAGAGTGAGCTGTTGAAGTCCCCAACTGTTATTATATTGAAGTCGATCTCTCCCTTTAAATCTAATAATATTTGCTTTATATATCTGGGTGCTTCAGTATTGGATGCATATATATTTAGAATTGTTATATCCTCTTCCTATATTGATCCCTTTATCATGATATAATGACCTTCTTTGTATCTTTTTACTGTTATTGTTGTTTTTTAACATGCTCTCTGGAAAAGTAAATATTTTTACCATTTTTGACTTGAAGTCTGTTTCATCTGATATAGGGATAGCTACTCTTGCTCACTGTTGGTTTTCGATTGTGTGAAATATATTTTTCCATCCCTTTACTTTCAGTCTATATGTATTTACAAATGAGTTTCTTGTAGGCTGGGTATGCTTGAGTTGTGTTTGTTTTTACTTATCCAGCTAGTTATATCTTTTAAATGGGTAATTTAATTCATTTACATTAAAGGTTATTAATGATAGGTGAGGACTTATTTTTATCATTTTATTGATTGTTTTCTTGTTGATTTGTATATCCTCTGTTTCTTTTCTCTCTCTCTCTCATTGATTATATTGTGGTTTGATAGTTTTCTGGAGTGGTAACATTTGAGTCCTTTCTCTTTCTCATGTATGTGTCTGCTTTACTAGTAAATGCTATACTTTCATGTGCTTTCACGATGGTAGATATTGTCCTTCATTTCCAGATGTAGGACTCCCTTAAGCAGAAATGAACTTTTATAGATTAATATCTAATAAGGCTCAAAGCTTGGCAAAAGCCATATGGTTACCCCATTATCTGTGTAACATGAGTCTATGACCTCCTGGGCTTACCTGTGTGTCTGCAACGCATGTCTACTGAGATCTTTTGCAGAAAAGTTTTAGTGATAAGTTTAGAGGACCAGTGCTGAGAGTGAGTTGTAGAAGTCCCCAGCTGTTATTATATTGAAGTCGATCTCTCCCTTTAAATCTAATAATATTTGCTTTATATATCTGGGTGCTTCAGTATTGGATGCATATATATTTAGAATTGCTATATCTTCTTGCTACATTGCATGTAGCAGATAGGTCCCTCGCATTATCTCTTCACTTATGTAGTATCCTTCCACTGCATGTAACCGACAGCTAGGATACCCACTGGATAAGAGATGAAAGCAGAAGGGGTAAGGCTGGGGAAGACATGGTCTTTAAACTCTGACTCAGCCAATTTTCTATCGAGTCATTTTTTTTATTGAGTTTTCAGCTCAATCAACACACCGGGGGCACTGGGAACAATCACTTTGAGTCCTGGAAACTGGACTGAGAGTGTGGTTGCTGCAGCAGCTGCTGTCAGAGTGTCACTGGATGGGGCACAGTCTCAGCTATACTTATGGTGACAAAGAGTCTGCTATGGCCCCTACCCACTTCTCTATCCCGACTGCTCCCTACTCGTTGAACATGCTAACAAAAGACCCCGTATCATGGCCTAATGGGAGGGACCACAGGAGAAGATGATGAGAAAGGGAATGAGGATGATTTGCGTCAGTCTTATCACATGTGCTTCAAGGTCAGTTGCTGGCTTGGGCACCATACCCCCAAGCAGCTCATGCAGCACAGACCTAGAGACTAGATAGTCATCTGTGAGAATAAATGCAGGAGTGACTTGGGCAGCATGGTGCTTCTTGGAACCTTCCTGTAATTTCTTGTTGTCACCCAGAATGATGTGACCCTAGGTAGGAGTCGAGTTCTGCCTTCTCAGGGTGCATCAGACTGGCCTCCAGAGGTGACCCTACAATCAGTATCAAACAGTTGTAATCAGCAGAGTTTAGTAACCATCTATATCCTGCTACACGCAAGGTCCTCTCTGGACCACAGGGCTCATGTCAGTAAACTCCCTCCTGACTTGGAAAAAATGCTCAGAACACTTTTCCATTTAATTCACTGTGGAGCATTTTTCATACGCTGTGCTATTAAGTGTACCTTTATTTTCAAATCATTTTGGGAAACTTCACATACCAAATTCATTGACCTAGATGCACATTACCAGATCCCACCTCCTCTGTTTACTGTCTGTGAGACCTTTGGCAAGTCACTTAATTTATGCAAACCTCAGTTTCCTCATTTGTATAAAATGCAAATAAAAAGTCAACCCACCTCGGTGGGGGGAAGGAAATCTTATGAAGATTAAGTGAGATTATTGAAGTGACATACTCAGCATTGGGCCTGACACATTCATCGCTTAATAAATGTTAGCTCCCATTATGGTTTTCACTTACAACTGTTTGATACTTTAAAACAGACAACATACTTGATGCAAGACTTTACTGTCAGAGAAGTTGCCATTGCCTGCAATCTTGTTGCTGTGCTGATCAGAGAGATGCTGTGATATGTGGACCACAAGGAAAATCAACGAACTCAGCAAGGCCTTCCTTATAAGCCATTTGCACCTCGATGTATGGGCTCACGTCACTTATCAGAACGCCATGACAGGTTGTGGTAGTTGATGGTACATTTCTAAAACTGGCACTGAGTAATTAGAAAACAAATGACTCATTAATAGCTAGCAATTACAAAAATATTGTGTACCGTATGGCAAAAATCCTGCAAATGAAAGAGGAGGGGACATGTTGCAGACAACATAAACCAGTATATTCAAAAGGACAAAGATGGCGTCTGGAAGAATGCAGCTTGTTTCATGAGGGGCTTCTGCTGAGAGTCCCATACTCTCTACAGCCTCCTCATGAATGAGACCACAGGGTGCACTCTGACAGGCATCTGGGATGTTTTGGTGCTGTACCATACAAGCACACATCTTATCTGAAGCTTGGAAACATTCTCCAGGAAACCAGACTCCTCTTGCTTGGGTAAGAAGAGTAAGTAAGTAACACTTACTCTACCTGTCCAAAGAGTAATGTCAGCTTCAGAAGTAACAGGAAGGAAAAACAGGGGTCAGGTGTTAACAGGTCCCACAACTTCTTAGGCTTATGGGTCAGCAGGATTTGGGGTATTCTGCCACTACACATCCTGGCTCCGGTATCACTTTATTGTACCACTAAGTTTGAAGAGGGGAGTCAGAGGCAGTTGGGAATACAGGAAATAAAAGCAGCCTCCATTTTCATAGCGTTTTGCGGTTTATAAAGATTTCATAAGAATGTCTTCATTTGAACCTCCCAACATCCCTGGGAGTGGGAGAGGCGTGGTCATTGCCACTAATCCAATGGAACTCTGGGTTCGCAGCTTGGTTGAGCTACACGCTTTGTATAACCAGAGGCGAGTCATTTAACTTCATTAGTGTCAGTCTCCTCCTCTATAAGTGTGCAGGCTGGGTTAGCTGGCCTGAAATGATCTTCTCAGTCTAATATTCTCCAAGTTGTCTATTTAAGTTAAATAGGCCCTTCTCAGCATACAAATCATGTTCAGTGACTGTTCATTCCTTACAAACGGCCTCTGCAGCCAAGAATGCCACATCTCTGGTGAAAGCATTTGAATTCCCCTCTCCTCCTTGTTGCTGGGGACACTTAGGCACCCACTTCAAACACTAGAAACTTCAGGGACTCGCCCTCCCTGTTATTTGTGCCAGCTGAGGGCACACTCAACTACTGCTGGGGCCCTATGCAGGGGAGAAGACCTTCAAGTCTACGGCTGGGGCTGTGTTTGGAGGAGATGGCATTCACACTGAAATGCAGACTGACTTTTTCTGTTAGGATCAGATTTTAAAGGCTCCTTAAGTTCTGTAGCGTTAAGGTACTATAGTCAGTTACCTTATGAGTTAAACTGGCTCCTTTGGAACAGCCTGGAAGTCTCACTCTCCTGGTCATAGGTTTTTCTGAAGCGAACATTTTAAGTTTCAACAGGTGTGGTTTAGGAACAAAACCTGTCTGCTAGCTGCACGCTGCCCTGACCGGTACTTAACCATCCTTCTTAACCTTTCAGTTTGTGTCACTCATAGTCTCTGGTGCAGAGTCTGACCTATAAGCAAGCTCAATAAATTATCTGAGATGGGTGCTTTTTCTCTTATATAACCATTTGCCTCCATTGCTAAGTGCCTGTGTTCCTCTGAAGTCTTCACAGACTAAGCAGTGTGTCAGCCTCAGATGATAGATCTAGAGCAGAAGTAAAGGAACTAAGGCAGTGTGGTAGATGACGTCCTAGTGTTTTGATAAAGACGCCATACCCTTCCCCAGATCGCCAGCCTGGCTCCACTATTAGAAACAACACTGGACTGGGAGGGGTGTGGGAGATTCTTGGCCTACTCTGGGAAGCGTTTCTTATCTAATGCTGACCTCACCTACTCCCTAGAACAAGGAGTAGGAATTGTGTGTCTTGAATGATCAGCACGTCCTGAGCTCAGGATGCCTGTTCTTAGTTTTTGAATATCTATAGAACCATTCCAAAACAGTTTTATGAACTCTGCTAGCCAATACAAGAAAATTCATCAAGTATTTGTTTTAACTCTGTTTTTGCTTTCTAAGAGCACACATCATTATGGGAGAAACAGACATTTATAAATAACTCTGAAACTAGGCAGACAGTTAAGTGCTGGAGTAGATGGCATAATATACAAATGCAGTGGCTTGAGAGACTATTTCAAACTAGAAGATCTTAAAAGGGCTTTTGAAGGACCTACAATTAGAGCCAGGCCTCAAGGAATAACAGATCTTCACCAGAAGGCTCTGGGAGAAGGTAAGGGAGGCTGCAGAGGGGTAGAAAACTATGTGGAGGCTCAGCATGAGTCAGCCAGAGAGGTGGGGCTTGCAGAAGGGTGGGAGCAGTGAAGGGCCCAGCTGGAAAGGGAGGCCTGTTGTAATTATGGAAGAGGTGAAAGGACAAGCTTAGGTCTTTGGACTTTATTCCAGAAGGATACATTGAAGGAGCTGAAGGAGAAGTGCTATGATAAGCCAGGTTGTGTTTCTGGAAGATTGCAACAGCATCAGCCTGGATGATGGACTCATATTGGGTGATGGAAGGTGGACAACAGGAGGCAATCTGAGCAAGAAGAGCCTCAGCCGAATGTCTGGTGTGTCTAAACTTAGACAGGAGCAGTGATGACAGAGAGAAGGGAAGGATTCATGGGACACCATGAAGCCTTGTTAAAGTATTTTTATATTCTAGACATGTGCCTCATTAGAGCTGATTATTTGTGTCACAGACATTATTCTTTTGGGGGCTCTTTCAGGAGATATTTCCTTGCTCAGAAAGTTATAGTAGTTTTCTGTTATCTGTTGGATCAAATCCAAGGTTCCCATAGTGATCTTCAAGGATCCGTTAACTGCAAATGCTAACAGTGTAATCATTCAATTCTGTTTTGGCCATTTCAAACTGCTCATGGTCTCTGGTTCTGCCTGGGTTCCTAGTTCTGAAGGCCCCTGTCTTCTTAGTTGAGGCCACCTGACATCTGCCTCCCCTCCCATAAATACACGCAGACTTCAATGCTCAGTTTAGCCCGGCTTCCTTGGTGCAATACTGACGTGAGCTAGGAAGACCTGCCTCATGCATAATTCAGTTCCATGCCCTGGCTCTGTTCAGTGTGTTCCACTCTGCTGGAATTCTTATAGCTCATCCAGACCCCACAGAAGGGAGAGAGAGAGAGATGAAACAAAGTAGATGAGGTTCAGCCACACCTTTCTCTGCCTCACAATTCAATCAGGGCTGCTCCGTTTGGCCAGCTTTATACATGAGCTTATGGAAGACTATATTTGAAGGGTTTCCCTACTACAAGAGGGCTTTAAATGCATTCTAGACCAACTTCTTTTTTGATGCAAAAATGGAGAGCAGAGTTGGAAAGACTTGCTCTATTTGCTTCCTAGCCTGGTGCCTACAGGGGCCCAGGGGCAGGGGTTTAAGAGTGAGGGAAGAGGAACCTTGTCCCAAGGCCTTGTAATTTCCACTCGGTCTGTTTCTGGGTATAGCAGTTGTTCGGTGCAACTTATTTTGAGAAACTCTATAATCCTTGAGTCAGAAGGTGGTGGCTTTGTGAATCTATATCGGGCAGGCGATGATAAAGCAACCTAGTACAGCCAAGATGGGGCTGTGGTATGCAGTGTATTAGGGGTCAGAGTGAGATGGAAGGTTTATCCAACCTTCCTTTCAAGACCTGGGGCAGGAAAGCAACCTACGTGGTCACCACCAGGTGCCCAGCCCCCTTGCACAGGTCCAGTGAGAAACTCTTTTTATTTTCAGAGTTGAACTCTATTCCCTAAAGCACTGGCTCCTGACAAGCAATGTCTGATCAGGATTTATTTTCAGCCAATTTTAGCTGCCACCAAATCCTGCTCTACCCTCAGAGAAGATCTAAAGAAGCTATGGCTTAAAGTGGGATCAGGCATCAGGCCCCAGAGTTTACCTTATCAGAGGGAACTTCCATAATCCCTTCTCTCCCACATACCTGCAGGGACAGCCTGCTTTTCTCTTGCTTGGCCAAAAAGAAGTTTGGCTGCTGATACAGAGGAGTGGTAACTGCTTACAGAGTTTCCTCTCCCTCATGATTGCCAGTGGTGGAGCTGCCCCAATCTGACAGCACCTAATAGGCAAGCCCTCCTTCGCCTCATTTCCTCCACATTGTGTGTCTTCTGCTCCTCCTAGTCCTAGGCACACCATGTTCATTCATTCAGTGAGAGTTGGGCACGAGCCAGCCAGGCAGTTTTCCAAAGACTCAACCTATACAAGTTGTTAAAACATAACTGGGCTCTAAAATATCACTGAAGGAAAATATCTTTATCAAATCATCAAGGAGACCACTAAATTTATTTCATTAGTTTACTAAATAAATGTCCATTTGTGCCTATTTCATTCATTCATTCATTCATTCAATAGATATTTAGCACTTTAAATTCTCATATGCTAGGCACTGGGCTATAGTAATGAGCAAGATAGACAAAGCCTTTACCATGGTTAAATTTATTCCCTAATAGGGAGACAGTCAACATACAAAGATCGTGTATCAAGTTCCTCACAAACAAGCACTGAGGTGATTTGGATTTAGTAATCTGTTGATGAAATGGAAATTAAAGGTGAGAAGGGCAGTAAAGAAATATGGGACCTTGTGCTATTGGAAAAGTCAAATCTCTTGGGCCTCAAACAATGGAAGTTAAGATGCAAAATACATTTGTGCAACAAAGACCATTAAGATTTCATAGTTGTATAGGAGGTTGTAGGCTATGAAAAAGATCAGTTTCAGGTTATTACCTCACACTCAAGCCTGTGGCTTCAGATGGCCTCAGGGTATCCTCAAATGAGCTGAGAGAGGCATGAGGATGAGAAAGCAAAGAAATAAGACTTGTTGAGACTTGTGTCAAAGAGAGACTTGTGCCCATGAAATTGACTGGAAGCAAATAGATTAGGAGCCTATTGTTTTTGAGACAGTTATGTTGGTAAATAAATAATGATCCTGACCTAAAACAAACAAATAAAAATACTCTGTAATATACAACAGTTCTCAGGTCCCCACATTGTCACTAGCTGGAAGCAGGCTGTGAATACTATAGAGTTCCAAGAATGTCCGACTCAACAATGCTCACTTCAGATGAGGCCATGGAAGAAAATGGACAGGGAAGGAATGTCCAAAGATAGAACTAGGTACCCGAGAGAACGGTTGACAAATAAATTCTTCCAGAAATCAGAATTAAGGTCTAATCCAGGAACCTCCCCTCACACTGGAGCAAGCAGTCTTTACTGTATCTGTCCAGCAAGATTTCGTCTTTGCTATGGACAAGCGACTGCTCTGTTTCTCCCATTATTTCCTTTCTGAAAAATAATTTTATTGTGGCTCTCCTGTTCCTGTGTTCCTGCCTCTACATTATTAGTGGAGGATTATTAGTGGAGGACAGATATTGCCTTGGAGTTTCTAAGTCTCTGGACCACAAGGAGATGCAGCCGAACTTGCTAGAGATAACTGCACATCTCCCAGAGATCCTGAACTTTGAGCTGGATATGATGACTGGGTAAGATTTTTTATTTCTCTGTGTGTGTGTATGTCCTAAGTTGTAAGTATGGGAGGAAAATTGTGCAGTGATATTTGGTGACCAGTCTACCTGCCTGGCACTCTGATAACATTAGACTCAGATGGTCAGCTATCCACCAAATATTCATATATTATAGAATTGATGTTTGGATAGACTACATTTTCCAGCATCCCTTGCATCCATGTAACTAGTTATCACCAATGGAATATGAGCAGAAGTTATGTGTGTCTCTTCCAGGCTGGGACTTTCAAGAAGCTGGTAAGGATTATCCACATTCTCTTCTCCTTTCTGCCATATGAAAGTTAAGAACTTTGAATTTCTAGGGAATAGTGGAGCCACAGGATGGCCTCTAACCCTACATGAAAAAATGGTACAATTCAGAAACATGTATATTAGACAACTACAAGCAAAGAAATAAGATATGTTGAGACTTGTGTCCAGGAAAGAGTTTTGAGCTCCTGACTCACGGAACTGACTGGAAGCAAACAGATTAGAAGCCTATTGTTTTTGAGAGAATAATGTTGGCAGAGAAATTATGACCCTGGCCTAAAACAAACAAATAAAAACACTCTGTAATATACAACAGTTCTCAGACCCCCTAAATTTTCACTAGCTAAAGGCAAGCTGTGAATGTTATAGAGTTTCAAGGATGGCCAGCTCAACAGCGTTCAGATGAGGCCATGGAGACAAATGGACATAAAAGGAGGTTCCAAAGATAGAACCAGGTACCAGAGAGAACTGTGGCCAAGAAAATTACTCCAGAAATCAGAATTTCCAGAAATCCCAGAAATAAATTTCTGTTTTGTTAAACCATTGAATTTTTTTGTTACAACATTATGATAATTATGCATTTGGTTTAGCATTATGGTAATGCTAGAAACAATGACACGTAAGATTCCATGACAGTGAATCAGGCCCATAAGTGATGTTCCTGATAGAAGTATAATGGGCAGAGAAGGAAAATACAAATCCAGATAAATATCCACTCCAATGAAAACCAAATTGTTACTCCCACCATGATAAAGAATCCAATGTAATCAGCCCTCCAGGCAAATGCTAGACCAGTACCTTTCAGCCATGGTACTGTATTTAGCATTCCAAGTTGGTTACTGCTTCTAAGAACAGTGTGGTTCTGTGTGCTCATTAATGAAGGGCAGTGGTGTGGCCAAATCCACCTCAGTAAAGGAAAATGCATGTGAGCCTATCTATAATGTTAATCCTGCCACCATGGTGATACTCATAACCTCACTGAGAAAATACCAGGGTGAGTGGGAAAGAGGCTAACTAACATTCATAGGGCAAGGAATCTTATACACTGCCTGAGAGCCTCCTGCACTGTGGACACCTTTATGGAGCACATTTATTTTCATATTCTGGACCCATTATGATTATTCTGTTCAGTACCCTTTTCCCCAAACTCCTTGTCACAAATCCATTAATCTTATTCCTTCCAAGTCTCTTACTGTCTGTCCAAACCATTAGCCATTGTCCATGAATTGGCTTAGATACAGATTATTTTTCCCTATAGACAAAGTGCACCTTGGCAAGTACCACTCAGAGCTCTGCACAATGGAAGGATTTCCCTTCTCTATAGTCCTTCAGGGCCACCCATTCAGTAGAGCTGTAGCAACAGTCCACTTCCTGCTAGTGCCAGCATATTGTATAGATCCCTCTGTAAACCAGGCTCTGAGACTGAAGGTAGGAGATGCTGCAGCTGAAATGAGTTCCCTGATTTCATAGGGAATTATTGAATCCTGGAATGGAAAAGGCAAAGTGGCAACACTTATCCACCAGAGGCAGGGTGGACATGGTTACCATAAAGAGCATCAGGGCCATAGTGATAATTAGCAAGTTAGATTCAAGGAATCACTGGCAGTATCAAGCTGATTATCTGTTCCTAGGAGCAATCCAGAGCATTCTATCTTCATTTATTATGTCCATCCTATTCATTTTATTCTCTTCTGAAACTCTTACTAGACTATCTTGGAATGCATCCCTGTCTTTTAATTTTCCTTTCAGATTCTCTATCTTTTAATTATGCTAAAATTCTAAGAAATTTCATGAGTTCAATTTCAAATTCACTAATTCTCTCTTAAGCTCTGACTAATATATCATTTTGACCATTTAAAATTTTTAATGCTATATTTTCATTTTTAAGATATGCTGGATTTATTTTTGCCTACATATTCTTGCTTCATAAATCCTGATTTTCTTTTGAAAACATTACTCAATCCTTTATTCCTTTAAGGATTTTCAACATATCTTAAAGTGTTTTTTTGGATTACGTTGTTATTTCTGTTTTCTCAAATGTGATTCTTCCAGTTTGTTGGGTATGACAATCATGGCATTGGTTTTCCTCAGATGCTTTATTAAGAATTGTGAGCTTGTCTTCCATGATGTTTTTTTTAACAGCTTTGTTAAGATATAATTTATGTACCATACAAATCACTCATTTAATGTGTATAACTCAATTGCTTTTAGAATATTTAAATACCTCTAAATCTCTCACCACAGTCAACTTTTTATGACCCCTTCCATGCCATTTCATCCCATATGTGCCCCTGGACTATGATGCCCTCCCTGTATAACAATTTTGCAGTTTCAATACACAGCTCCAAAGCAGGGCTTTCATTTGAAGCTTGCTCAAGACTTAGGCTCTGAAAAAATAGAATAATACTGAGCTCTAAACACATCACAAAGGTTTATGCCTGAATATTATGCAGGTGACTTTTCTTCCTTAGCCACTGGTAGGCGCTTGTTTTTGTGTGCAATTCCAGGAGAGAAGTCTTTCTCCTTTAGATGTCCACTTACTCCGGGATTCTGATTCAGGCCCTTTGCCAATAATGGGACCCCCAACTAGAACACTGGCTTCTATCTTTGCTTGGGCATTGAAACTGTGGCCTCGATGATGTTTATGAGCTTCCTCCTCCCATGGTTCATGAGGCTCCAGTCCTTACTGTGACTGTGGGTTCCCTCTACATATTTTTTCTGCTTTTTTTAAAGATAATACTTTTATTTCTGGTCCATGAAGATGTCTTTTTCTAGTGTTTTATGTATGGATGAATTTTTAAATGTTCTATTCATCATATCTGATGTGGAGTAGAAGTGTGAGATTCAGTCTACCCCCTTGCTACAGAATTGGTAAATGCCCTTTCAAACAATTTTCTGACTGTCCTCTCAGGCACTCAGAGTGTTTATCTTGTCCTTGATGCCTCAGAATGCTCCCACTGGTGTGCCCCATACTTTGAGACACCATTCCTATAGGGAAGGCTTTCTGGAAGCAGAATGTGTTTGGAGTTTTGATGCAAGAACCTCTGTAGAACTGAAGGACCAATCTCATCACTTGAATATACTTGCAGGTTAGAGCTATTGCTGTCCTTTAACCCTGCTCCGGTAGCATGAGAAAATGTGTGCAGTGGATCTCCTAGCAGGCTGCTGTCTATCTTCATCTACAAACACTTCTCTCTGGCCTGCTAAGATCGAAAGAGCAGAGAGAATCTCATTAAAGCTGCACCTGTAGTGGGACAGAGCACCAGACTAGGAAGGAGACATGGGATTGTAACTGATTCCATCATTAACTAGCTCTGAGATCTTGGGAAAACCACTTTGTTGTCTCAGCTTCTAAAACAGAAATAATGATAACAGCAGTTTATTATGGCAAATTGCTGTCCTCTTTCGTGCTGCAAGTATTTCAGAGAGAGGCAGGCTTGTGGAACAATCTGTGTTCTGGTTCCAGCTCTGCCACACCTCTAACTCACTGGGTAACTTTGGGCAACTCATACAAGATAGAAACTCTAGGAGCAAAGATTTCAACTAAAAGAAAACAAAGATGTTTCTAAACGATAACAAGCTGGGTATAAGAATGGCTAACATTCATTATGCAATCATTTGGTACTAAGGTGTTATGCTAAGCACTTTACATGCATTGCTTCATTTAATCTTCACAGCAATCGTCTGAGTTAGATACCATCTTACAGATGAGGAAACAAGAGTCCAAAGAGTTATGTAAGTTGCAAATCTGGGATCTGACCCCAAATCTGTGAAACCTCACTGAGTAAGCCTGACGCTCTGCTGTTTTGCCAGTGAAAATGCTCTGGATCAACCAGAAGCTAGATGGCTGCTGCTGGTAGGCAGTGGAGAGAAGACCACAGCAGCAGCTAGGAGGTTAGGCTGGATGACTGCTCAGCCTTGAGGTTCTAAGACTTCTGCTTCTTCAGGGCCAGTTTCTTGTAAAATGAGAGTTGAATTTGATTGCTAGGGGTTCGCCCTATGACTCATGTCCTAGGGAAAGAGAGCAACAGAAAAGTAATGTCAGATGTACTTTGACGTCCCAGGGTTTAGTTAGAAAAACAAGTCATGCACATAACCCAGTTGCCCGTGACCCAGTGTTCTGCTGTGTGGGAAGGGAAAGTCAGCAGGATGAATGGAAAGTGTTGCAAGGAATGAGCATGGGGGCTTGGAACGGCATGGTCTAAGTAGGTGATAAGGAAAGGAAGCAGAAAGAGTGTGTGTTTGAAAAGCCAGAGGTGTTTCCCTTTGAGAGTTTAGCGGTTACACAGAGCAGCTCTATCCATGCCTTGACAGCTCCCAGACCCGCTGTCAGAGGGCACCTTTCACTCTCTCTAACCAGCTGAAGTGCCCTGGCTGTCCTGAATTCAACACCTCCACACTCTCAACTCTTCTGCCCGAGCCGGACTTGAGAGGCGAAGAGAAAGGCCACCTCCCACTCCAGAAATCTCTTTGGGTTAGAGACTGCCACAAATGCCAGAAACCCCAACATGTGTGTGGGTGTAGTAATTTTTATTTTCCCAAAATCTTGACATTATTTTAGGGGTGTGGAGGAAGAAAGACAAGTTAGTGATAGCGATGTCCTTGATTAACTGGGGACAGGAGAATCTTTTCTTCTACACTTTAATTTCCTTTCTCACTGAAAATTCATACATAACTGGGGGTCTTTCATGGTTTGTCAGTGGTGAGAGCCAGGGGAAAGCAGAATGTCCTGGAAACACAGAGGGTACATAGGAGCATGCTAGCAGCAACAAGCTTGAATGTTTCCCAAGCAGGGCCCTCAGATAAAGCAGGGCTTGGGGAAGGAGAACTTTTTGGATAAATTATTATATAACCTCACAGTATCTGTTGGGGAGTTGTCACACTTTCATGCTCAGTGGAAGTTGCCATTGTTGGTATTTCACCATGCACAAGCAGTACAAGGAGAAGAAAAAAAGACCCTTCTGGAAACTAGTTTGTAGATAAAGTGAGGCAGCCGAAGATGATTGGAATCCAGGGAAATAATAGAGAACACTTCAGTTCAACGTGGCAGATGTTTTCTGGCATCTTCTGCCTGCCTAACATTGTCCTAAATACCAATACACAGGGTCTTGGAGGTAAAGCTCTATTCGGGTAAACAAAACAGGCACACAAGAAATTCCTTTAAATCCTTACTAATGCTTGTCAGAATACTATCACATTTCAGATTTTTTTTCCCCTTCACACATATACTTGTTCTAGAATAAAGTGTAGCTACTAACCTTGATGTTTCAGGCTTGATTTGAACTCTATACTATTGTGGAATAAGGAGAGCTAGATTTCAAACAGAAATCATTGGATCAGTCTGGATTCCCCAGGAAGTAGAGCCTGAGGCAGAGGCTGATATGCTAACACATTATTAGGGTGTACATTTCTAGGAGCCAGAATGGGAAACTGAAGAGAGAGGCAGGGCAGAGGCAGAGCCAATAGGAAGGCATATTATCAAGCTGGACACTGCTAAGTGGGACTGGTTGCTCTGTCAAAAGGACTACCACCTTGAGAAGTCCTATTATTCAGGGCTTAGAAACACCAGGGATGTAGAACAGCGGTGGAGAAAAGGCTTCTGCCTCCCACAGGCCAGAAGTTTGCATTGCATTTATCACCCCTGCCCCTCAAACCTACACACATACACACATACTTCTAGATTGTTGGTGCTTTGGTGAAATTCCTGAGCAGGGGTCTACCACTGTGTCAGTAGGGAGACGCTGGGGAGGGAGGGGAAGCAGAGGCAGTTGATGGCATCCTTGTGGAATTGGTCCAACAATTTCCAGGCAGCTAGGACAAGGGCTAGGGAAGCCTGAGAGGAGCTGTAGCAAGGCATAAGAGGGTCTAATACATACATTATCCGTCTGCTGCTTAATAATCATTGGCTTTTCTCTCTGAATCTCCAGGTCCTGGAGAGGCCCAGAGCAAGCCTACAACTTATTTTTATTAAATAAATGGAATAAATATTGTTAAATACATGGTCACAAAGACCTGAAACCTCTTAGACACCCTGCCTTCCTTCTACCAACCCTCCCAACCCCACACCTATTCAGTCACCAAGTCCCACTAGTTGAGGCTCTGCCTGTGTCCCTAGCTCATGTTGGTCCTTCTCCAACCCCGCCGGGTCTTCCCTCAAAGCCCATCCCACCTGCTGCCACCTTTGGTCATCCTGAAGTGTGGAGCTGATCATCCCACTGCCGATAGCCAAAGAAACCCAATTGCTCCTTACCGCCTAAGAGTGAGAGAGTCTGTTTCCAGAGTCCTCCGAAAGTGCACCCCACCTCCTGGCCTCACCTCCCACAGTTCCCCTCAGGGTTCCTCCCAGCTGGAACGTGCCATGCGGTTTTGTTGCTGGTGTGTGTTTTCATCTGTGCTATTTTCTCCCACTAGAAGTCTTCTCCACTGGACATAAATCCTGTTCCTCTTTCAATGCCAGTGTCAAGTGTCACCCACTCTGTGAAGTGTTTCCCCCTTCCTAGGTTCTCCTCTTGGTCTGAGACCCTGCAGTGCTGTTTTTTCTTTCTCTTACCACACTGAGCACTTCTCCTTTGTAATAAGGCATCATTCTCCTCCCTGCAAGGTCCTGAGTGACTGAGGGCCATCTTCTCTCTTACCGACCTCCTCCTAAGCACTGTCTGTCTATAGCCTTAACCTGGTGTGGCATGAGCTCCCTCCACACTCACCACATTAAGGTGTGCAAGAGCTCATGGGTGCAGGTCAGGCTTCCCACACTCACCCCACTGCTCGGTCATTCCCAGAAGCCACAGCTGGCAGCCGAGGCCCTGGGGTGGGTGCCTCCTGCTAACCTTATTCCTTTTATGGGTGGCAGTCAAAGAAAAATTTTCCCAGGCATGAGTACAGCCGAAACAGAGGCAGCTCCTGGCAGTCACCCCAAGGGAACACCAAATTTAGCCCAAAAGTTGAATACAAATATATTTAAAATTTTTAATTTCAAAAATAACATCATTACATTAAAATAGTTTACAAAATAAAGAGAATTAAAGCTCCCCTAGAGATCCATCAAACAAGCAAAACTGCTTTCACTTTTGGCTTGTTCCTCTCAAGTCTTTGTTCTTGTAACTACCTATTTAAAATATATATATATTTAGAGATGAGGTCTCACTATAATGTCTAGACTGGACTCCAATTATTGGTTACAAGCCATCCTCCTGGCTTAGCCTCCTGAGTACAAATGCATGCCACCATGCCCAGCATAAATGCCTACTTTTATATACTGTAATCACAGTAAGCATACAATTTTGTATCTTGCCTTTTTACTAAAAATATATGACAAGCAATTTAAGGGAAATACAACACAGACAGAGACAAGAATTTGAATCCCAGTCCTACTACTTAGTAGCTGTGCAAGTTACTGAATCAGTCTCAGTTTCTTAATCTATAAAGTGGGGTCAAATGATGTTGTAAGATTATTGTAAGGATAAAAGGGTAATTCCCAAAGTCTCTTAGTACAATTCCTAGAAAACAGTAAGCACTTAACTGAAAGCATGTTTTACTCTTATTACAAAATTATATGAGATTGTTAAAATTGACTTTCTCCCAGCTGACTACGCCCTACACGGGTTTTTGCATTGGTATTCAAATGTGCAATTTTACCTCAAACATTTGTAAACTTAAAGTCCTTCAGGTTATATTTTATCCGATTTAAAGAGAAATACCCAAAAGACATCACTTTCTATCCTGCCCTGAATCTCCTTGTCGGTTGGACAGTAGCTGTTGCCCGAGGGGATTTAGCTCTGGCTGGACTGCAGAGCCCAGGGCAAAGAACTCTCCTGAAAAGGTTAGTGCGAGGTTCACACTTTCTCTCTGAGGAATCCTTTGTTAGCAAGTAAATGTGCCCAGTCCCATCAAGGCAATGGAAAATTCAGCCTGGCTGAAGGGACTCAGGGGACTTGCTTGTTTGCAAGCCATGACCTCCCCAGGGCTGTGCTCCCCTTACCAGTAAGTGGAGTAGGCAGATGCCAGCCTGAGGTGTCTTCAGAGTAGAAATATATTCATTGCCAAAAATCATCTACCCACCCACCTCCATGGCTTGATGAAGTGCTTGGAAGCATCATTATTGGTCATTCCTTCAGTCTAAGGCTTTGAAGATCATGTAACTATAGATATCGTATGTATGACTGGCAATAGCTTGATTAATCAGCTTATTCATCTGCACCTCATCGCAATTCTGATAATAGGCTCCCACCTCATACTCTATCCAAGACTCTATCCTGGTGCCCTGCTTAGTAACCCAGGCCTGAGAATGAAGCTCTGCTTTGCCCATGTCAGACTCCCTTCCCTGAGTCTGGAGATCTAGCTCCAGATCCAGATCCAGCTGAGACATGGCCCTGACAGTGCCTGCCTGCCTGGTGTCTTGCACAACCCTTGTGGCCTGGCTATCCTGCCGAGGTGCTCCTCCACCTTCCCCACTTCCTGCCTCTCTTTGTACTTTGTTTTGCTGTTTTGACTTCACTGATGCCAAGGCCACTCTGCACCACACCCTGCTGGCTCCTTTTCCAGCTCCTTTGGATATAGTCTTCTGCCTGCCAGCCCGGACTCCCTGCTGGGGCCAACAGCCAGCTCTGTCCCCAAGCACCCCTGCCACCCACCCTCAGTCCTACCCCCAGGGAATAGACCTAGTTTAGAAGGCCCCAAGTGTGCTGTAAGAATTGATACTGGTGGAAATAATAGTTGCAACATCAAACAGAACTTTTTGGAACTTAATGTGTGATGTTGACTTGTTTTAATTCAGATCATATATAATGCTCTTTCTGCTTCCTTGAGTGAAAAGATTTCCATCCCTTGAATTTTTTACAGAAAAAGATATGTGTGTTTTGCAACAGTTGGTGCCTAATGCTGTTGTTTCAGGTGCTGGTTGAATTCTGTGCTTTTCAAAAATGTGGGACCAGACTAAGATATGGAACAGCTGTACTCTGGGGTTTCCTGGAAGGAATTTGGATTCCGTCCTGTGAGTTCTTCTCCTACTCATGGCTGAAGTCTAAGCTGTCAGATCTCAGCTTGAACTTACCTCCTCAGAAAGGACTTTCTGTCACACTATCTGAAGAAGACCCCTTGCCCCACTTTGGTAACCCCTTATTTGTTTCCCTCATGGCACTTGTCACAAATTGAAAGTATATTTGTTTGCTTGTGTCAGCGTGTCTTCCCCACTAGACTGTAAGCTCCAAGAGGTTGGAGCCACGTCTGGTTTACAAAATTGTATTCCTAACCCCTAACAGAATGCCTAGCTCAAAATAGCTATTCAGTAATTATTTGTTCTTTGTGTTTTTTGAGACAGGAATCTCGCTCTGTCGTCGGACTGGACTGCAGTGGTGTGCTCATAGCTTAATGCAGCCTCAAACTTTTGGGCTCAAGCAAGTCTCCCTCAGCCTCCCAAGGAACTGGAATTACAGGTGCATGTCACTGTGCCTGGCTAATGTTTAATTTGTTGTTGTTGTTGAGACAGGATCTCGCCATGTCACCCAGGCTGGTCTTGAACTCCTGGCCTCCAGCAATCCTCCCACTTTGTCTTCCCAAAGTACTGGGATTACGGGCATGAGCCACCAAACCTGGCTGATAATTATTTGTTGAATAAAATTTTCTCTTATTTCCAGTTGAAATAACAATAAAAAACTATAGACCCTACACATCTCTGATGACCATCAGGTGACCAATGATGGAATAAAAACCATAATCCTATTCTATTTACATATCTAGCATTTGAAAGTTCTGTTTATCGTCAAGGGCCGAAACATAAACTGACTGCAGGGTTTCCAGGGTATCCTGACGATTGGTAAGTGAGCAATATCTTTAGTGGCTCCCTCCAGCCTTGCTGTGTTCCTCATGCCCATATCATGAATGCAATCTGTCAAGATGCTTGCAATGTGCCTAGGGCTCTTGCTATTTTGTTTCTCTCTCTCTTTTTTTTATTATCAAAATTTGCTATTAGGAAAAAAATCTGAAACCCACTCATACTATTATTCTTCATAGGTTTATTATTGACATTTAACTACTTAAATGTTTTAGCCATTGGAATGAAACGTAAGTGGTAGAAATTCTGGTCTTATCTGGCACTGGAAGAAGGAAACTAGGGAAAGGGACCTAACAGGGCCTAAAACTCGGAGTGTGTTCACTATATTATCAACCAGCTTATTCTCCTTAGTGATGAATGTTTACTGGGGAGGGGGAAAGAAGGAAAATGAGAGTAGAGATACATGAGGTTGAAATCTTAATCACTATCACGTAAGTCCCTTGGTTTTTACTGTCTGGGCATAATGTAAACTGTTGGACATTAATAGCTATGTTTGTAAAACTATGAGATGGACTGCTTATTTTCTAGGAGGAAAAAGGGGTCCCAGGTGCTTTTTCTAGTTAGACTACTCTGGCATCTCTGAGCTGAGCACCTTACCCTTGGATTGATACCAGGTGAACTCCCAAGTTTCCACACCAGTATCATAAGATATGTTCTATGATCTCTTTGCGAGACCTCTTTAAAATAGGTTTACTGCCCTGATAAACAAGATTGTTGATAGTTAAGATAACTCTTTTGCTGGTCTTTTTCATTCTTTGTTTCTTTCTCTTGGAAGTAGCACCCACCTGTTGGTGAAGGGCTGGGCGGTTTCTTGACCCTCTCTTTGGAGCAAGAATCATTTCTACTCTTCCAAAAAGATGAGATCTCAATCAGAAATGCCCCACTGTCAGCGAACCTTCCTGGACCTCAGTTTACATATCTGCAAAATGGGAACACTGAGACCGAGTTCACAGAGT
Organism: Carlito syrichta; assembly: GCF_000164805.1. Taxonomy (NCBI): domain Eukaryota; kingdom Metazoa; phylum Chordata; class Mammalia; order Primates; family Tarsiidae; genus Carlito; species Carlito syrichta. Next base: position 359,870 of record NW_007252931.1, read on the forward strand.
CATTCTTGGGGTCTCTACTTTTCTAAAGCTTTCCCACTTTTTAAGGCCAAGGTCAAATTTCCCCTCTTCTATGTGGTTTTTTGGGTGTTATTCATATGTATCACTTCTTGGAAACTTATGGTTCTTAAAATCAATAATAAATGAATTCCCATGTGATTCTAATCTAATTATCAGAATAAAATTATGTGAATTAGATTGATCACCTTAGGTAAATTTTGGGCTCCATGGGGAAAGTTCTGAAATCATCCCTCAGCATCCCAGGTTTCCAAATATTATGCTTTCAAAATAATAAAAATAATAAAAATGACTACAACAGTAACAACAATTACCATTTAATGACAGATTGTTATGTCCCAAGACTGCTGAACTCTTTACAGTCTCTCAATGAATAACCCTACGAGGTAGATATTACTAGGGCCCAGTTATAGATGAGGAAACCAAGGCACAGAGATTAAGTAGCTTGCTGGAGTCCAGATATAAATCGGCAGCTGGAGTTTTAACTCTTGCATGCCTGACTCCAAAGCTCTTTGCATGACTGGTTTACTGATGGGTGAGGTCCAAGTGCCCCTCCCCCACCAAGCCTGCCATCCTTCTCTTGTAGTCACAGCATGCAAGGACACAAAGGAGAGACAGCTGTAGAGACAGAGTTTTATTAAGACAAATTACACACTTAACTTTCTTTTTCCTTCCTGAAAGCCATACCATCAAGGATTGATCTCGTAGAATTTCTAATTCAAGAACACTCATTTTATAAAACAACACATTTCAGAGATAGAAAGAGAGAGACTCTTAATCCCAGGCAATAGATGAAAAGATGTCCCCTCCAGTGACCAGGGACGACCAGTCATTCTTTCCTAAATGGTTTCCCAGTCAGTTTCCTCCATTTCTCTACTCTCATCCCTCTTTCCACCCACCAATAGCATCCAAATATCAGCAGAGGGACCCAGAGATGGGCAGATGGGGCAGAGAATGAAATTCCTTCTGGGTCTTCACCCTCCTCAGTCCCAACCTCTCATTTTAAGCTGATAACACCAAGACAGTTAGGCTCAGCCCCTCTGCCAGGCAGCTGAAGAGGAGGGCAAGAAGACACAAGTTTCTTCGTGATTTCCTTTCCTTATTTCAGGGCTTTCCTCCTCTTCACCCACCTATCAGTGCATAGACACACACACACACACACACACACACACACACACATGCATGCATTTTTAAAATGTAACCATCTCTCCATGAATCTCAGTATCCAACTCTGATCATCCTTTACCTGCCTCCAAAACAGTCCCTCCCCCCATTATAGATCCAGTGAATAGATAAACCAGGCCAGTCCCTGGGGAAGGCAGGGTTTTTTTTGACAGCCCCCACTTTACAGTCTCATTAGGGGCACTAGGGAGACATAAGGATCTCTGTGCTGTTTAAATAAGGGCCCTGCCAAGAGAGCTGGAGATTCCCCTCTGTTTCCATGCCCCTGCTAAAGCCTCCAGGGAGAGAGAGATGTGGGGGCCTCCCTAGCTATCATCACACCTCCTCTTGGCACCTTAAATGGGCAGTTAGTAAGGGAAATAAATAGGAGGGAAAATAGTTTTCCAGTGTTTTCTCTCCTTTTTAATTTTCATCTTCACAGCAGAATTATTTTATTTCCCAAGGGGAATCCGAGAAGCCCAATGTCCTCTTTGTTTTAATAAGACCAGGCAAAATTCCACAGGCCTCAGTGACTGGTGATCTGGTCAGGATCTGAGCAAGAACGATGGCTTCTTGAGTATTCCTGTTGACAAGGTCTTTGGGGGAGCACTGGGTGAACAGCCAAGGGATGAAAGGAAAGGATGGTTTCTATCATCAGACTGAACTATAAAGAAGTCACAGGATGACAGGTGGTGGCAGGAATTGCAGTGGAGTCTGTGTGTACAGTGACTCACTAGAAGAGCTGGCACCTCCATGGGCTGGGTGTACACCCTGCCAGGGGCAAGGATTGCAACATCCCTGAGGTGGGACATTGCCAGAGGCACATATCAAGGCACTTGTAGAGTTGAGGCTGCTGGCCAAGTTCCAAGGACCCCCTTTTAAGACTGAATAAAGGGAGAGACAGCCAGGGACAGCTCAAGACCATCTCACCACCACTTCAAGGAATGGCCCATGGAGACAAGAAATTCAAAAGTACATCTAATGTAAGTCCCTTGATTCATGCTCTCTATTGGCTGAGAACTTTGGGCTCTTCCTTGGGGGAGAAAGGGTGATCAAGTCAAAGAGACACAGGAACGTAGAGAGCCCATCTGGTATATTGCTGGTGTGTCGAGAGTCATTCTATCCCTCCAGCTATCCCTTCCAGGCCATATTTTGCCATGGAAAAAATCCCTTCCTCTACCCTGTTTAATGAGTAATCTAAATGGCTTAATTGAGTACACTGGGTAGAGGATGGGGAGGGGATAGCAACTTGGGTGGGTGACCATGTCTCTGACTAAACTCACAGAGTCTCGGCTATACTTTCTGGAATTAACGATCAAGACCATTGGGACCTGGGGCCCAAAGGGAGCAGAGCAGTGGTGACAATGAGAAAGACGAGGCTCGGAAGGGACACATCTTCCTTCTCCGAGCCTCTTTTGTTACCAAATGGTCTTGGACCTCTCATGCTGGAGGTTTACACTGATAGGTCATCCGACCTGGCCTTGCTGCTGGCCTTGCTAAGACGGCGCTTGTCACTATGGTAGCCATGAGGGAGGCGATGACCTGGTGAGACTCCATTGGGCACCTCAGGCTTCTGGTCGAAGCCGATGTGGATGAAACCCTCCCCAGGAATCTGCTCCTGGCCTCGCACTTGCTCAGTGGCCAGGTTGTCCGTGTTCTGCTGGGAAGCTATATTATTACTGAAGGGACTGAAGAATTTTCCCCTGGGGCCATTCTCCAGGCACTGACTGAAGTCAGGGGGTGGTGTGCAGCTCTGGACTATGCCGGCAGAGGGACCAGGAAGCTGGCACTCAGGCACGCCCTGCCGCGACTTGACAAATCGCTGTCTGACCTTCTTCCAGGCTAGGTGGTAGAGTTCAGCGAGGCTAAGGAAGAGGGACAGTCCAGCCACAGCCAGCATAAAGACAATGAAGACATTCTTCTCCGTGGGTCGCGAGACATAACAGTTGACCGGGTGGGGGCAGGGACTCCTGCGGCAGACATGCAGGGTGTTCAGGAAGATCCCGTAGAGCAGGTACTGGCCCACAATGAAGGCCACCTCCATGGTGGTGCGGATCAGGATGCTGCAGACATAGGTGTTGAGTAGCGTGCCCTGGAGAACAATCCTTCCGTTGGCTTCCTCCCAGCAGGACAGCTCTGCTTTCTCGGCCACCGGGTACTCATAGGAGCCGGCAGCCGGGACCTCTTTGGCCCGCTCAGCCTCCCGCCGCTTCCGCTTCTCCTGCATGCGCACCGTGTGCATGGCGTGGCCCATGTACACCAGAGAGGGCGTGGAGACGAAGATGATCTGCAGCACCCAGTAGCGAATGTGGGAGATGGGGAAGGCTTGGTCGTAGCAGACGTTCTCGCAGCCAGGCTGAATCGTGTCACACTGGAAATCAGCCTGCTCATCCCCCCAGGAGGACTCGGCAGCCGTGCCCAGCACCAGCATGCGGAATATGAAGAGGACCGTGAGCCAGACCTTGCCAATCACCGTGGAGTGCTTGTGGACTTCCTCCAGGAACTCTCCCAGGAAGCTCCAGTCGCCCATCTTGGCTCAGCTAGCAGACAAACGCCTAGCCTTCTGCAAACGGGGGAGAGAGAAAGGAAGAAAAAGGATGTTTCTACAAAGGTCTGGAAGTTCCCCTCATGCGCTGGGATTTCACTGGTCCATACCAATGTGTTATTTAAGAAAGTGCAACTTAGCCTGGGCAACAAAGTGAGACCTCGGCTCTACAAAAAATAGGAAAAATTAGCCAGGTGTGGTGGCGTGTGCCTGAAATTCCAGCTATTTGGGAGGCTGAGGAAGGAGGATCACTTGAGCCCAGGAGTTTGAGGTCTCAGTGAGTCAAGACTGTGACACTGCACGCTGGGTGGGAGACAGAGTAAGAACATGGAAGGAAGGAAGGAAGGAAGAA
>NW_007252931.1:363962-401411 GCF_000164805.1 Carlito syrichta
GAAAGAAGAAAGAAAGAAAGAAAGAAAGAAAGAAAGAAAGAAAGAAGAAAACGAGCAACTTAGAAGTTAAGTGTACACAAAGGAAAACTTGCTCTTTTCCCAGCAAAAATAAAGTGAGAATTAAGGGTGATCATAGTAGCAAGACTCAACAGGGTTCACACATTTCAATGGACCTAGAAATCCACTGAGTTGTGTGTTACAATGTGGATTCTTTGCTCTCTCACCCTAGAGAGTCTTCTTCAGGAAGCCTGGAGTGGTCCCCAAGAATCAGGTTTACAAGTCGCCCAAGTGATTCTGGTGCAGACAGTCAGGGACCATGCCTGGAGAAACACTGGAGTAGTGGAAAGAATACAGGCATGGCGTCTACAGAGGTGACTCTGGGCATTTGCCTCACTGAGTCTGTTTTCTCATTTGTCAAATGGGGATGGAAGTAGCTACACCAGAAGATTTGGGGGGTAAATGAGTTGAGGTGCGGCATATACTGAAAATCATACCACATATGTTCCATGTGTTGGAATGGCTGTTGTGTGGAAAAGGAATGTCTTATGGCTCCAGAGGGCAGAACTAGGTGGAGGAATGAGGGTGGGAACAGCAAATGTGGCCCCCTTGGGAAGCACTCTGTGCCATCAGAACCATCTAGCACAGACCTGCTGTGTGGGGAGGTGGTGAACAAAAAGTGTGCTCTGTTCATACTGGCTAAAGGTATCACAGGTGGGCGCCCAGCTTTACTCAGCTAGCAAGCAGCAGGCAATGTTATTCTCCCAGACCTCGCTGCAACACAGTCATTCCAGCCATACCGCTCGGCTTGCTCTGCTGCTAAGTGTTCTGTATACAGAGGTTCCCACATGCAGACCTCTTCACACTTATGTCCAGAATAAATGTCCCCAAACATTATGTCCTCCTCCCTCATTTGGCTTTTGTCTGCTTCTTCAGCTGTGTTTCCTGCCTATCCCTGTGAATTCCCTTTGTCTAGCCATGCCAAATCCTCCTAAATGCCATTTTTCCAAGTCTCACATGGCCCTCGCCCCTAGCTGAATCCCATTGACCCTTCAAAACCTAACCCACAGCCAAGCGTCATGGCTCATGCCTATAATCCCAGCACTTTGGGAAGCCAAGACAGGAGGATCGCTTGAGCCTAGGAGCTCGAGACCAGTCTGGGCAACATAGCAAGATCTCATCTCTAAAACAAAATTAAAAAATTAACTGGGCATAGTGGTGCATGACTGTAGTCTCAGCTAACAGGAGGCTGAGGCAGAAGGATCACCTGAGCCCAGGAGGCTGAGGTTGTGGTGAGCTGGGATCTTACCACTGTACTCCAGTCTGGGTGACAGAGTGAGACCCCAGCTCAAACAGCAACAACAAACAAACCTTAATCCAGTGAGTAGCTTCCTCCAGCCCTCCCTACTCCTTCAAGCTGAGCCTCTTCAATCCCTGTGGTGGCAGCCCTGGGGAACACATCCTCTCCCAGCATTTGCTGCCTTGTTTTGTAATTCTCTGCCTGTCTATGGTCTCCCAGTAGGGATTGTTTGAAAATGGAAACTCTCTTTTCCTCTGTATCATCAGAGCCTGACCCAGAGTAGGTGTTTAGTAAATTTTAGTTGAGTGAAGGAAACAAGGTGACAGGCACTGGTGTTTCCTACTCAAGATGTCTAAAGCCGCCCAAAGAATCTCAGAAATTCTAACCCATGCCCTGAAGCCTCTGAATCAACTCTTGAGTTGAATTCAGATTTCTTATGTGGTGAACATAAATGTCTTATGGTTTAAGTAGGCAAGCAGAATCAACAGGATGGCAAAAATATAGGAGGAAACTGAAGATGAATATTTCTTTCCTAGAATCATAAAACCTCAGATTTGGATGGGATCTTACAGGTTGTCGAGTTCAAGTTTTGACTTTCACATCTTTGCTGCCAACATGTTCCTGGTTCCTACTGAAACATTCTTTATGCTTGTGGGAAAGGGCAAGGTGGGTGTGGTGCATTTCATAGTCCAAGCTTCCTTGGCTCCTGAGGTGACTGTTGCCTTGACAGAGACCAACCTTCTGGCTGTTTTCTCCCAGCCCCCAAGTCCCCAATGCTGAGAATATGCAGAGTCTCTAGGAATGAGTGGAAAGTGTCTTATCACTGCCCCCTCCATATCAAAGACCCATCCAAGTCTTGAGTCCTTTCCTGTTGTTTCTGATCAGATATTTGCCTCTTTTTCTTAGGTGGTGAAGGGCCCCTTCTTTCGGCCTCCAAATGTGGAAAATTGTAGAGTCTTTGCTCAAAAGGAAAATGACTGATTAGATAAGAGTTTGAATGGCCTGTCATCTCTTCTGGGCACGTGGGCAGGGTTCAGCAACTTCAGGGTCAGCCACACATGTGCAGTAACCGGACTATGGTGAGTGTCTGAGAGAAAATGGAGGGAAAGAAGGGGAGGATAAAAAGAAGAAGAATGATAAGGGAGAGTTGAGAATGAAGAAGAGACCACGTAATGGTGAAGAGAAGACAGATGTGGTAGGAGTTAGATAATGGGGGTCAAAGGGCAAATCACTGTTACTACTGTTGAGCTTGGATAAATGACTCAATCTGTGCTTCACTTTACTCATTATTTAGCTCAAGGCTCGGTGGCTCAGCCTGTAATCCCAGCACTTTGGGAGGCTGAAGTGAGTGGATTGCCTGAAACTGCCAGTTCGAGACCAGCCCAGGGTACTTGGTGAGATCTCATCTCTATAATAAATTAAAAAATTTGCCAGGCAGGGTAGAGTGTGCCTGTAGTTCTGGCTACCTGGAAGGCTGAGGTGGAAGGATTGCTGGAGCCCAGCAGGTCAATGCTGGGGTGGCTGTGAGCATTTCACTGCACTCCAGCCTGGGTGGTGGAGTGAGACTCCAACTCAAAAAAAAAAGGGTGTCCAGTCTTTTGGTTTCCCTGGGCCACATCAAGTAAAGAGGATACACACAAATTATATGATATAGTTAGTGTATATACATTATAAAAGTTTTATTTTTGTATATTTTTATTATAAAATTTAGATAAATTAGAACAATATAAAACGAGTGGGAAATTTGACCTTGTATTTGTAAAACTAATCTATCAATGTCTAGTTTGATGGACGTGGTCACAATTCTCAGTGATTTCTCAAGGTGCTCATCAGAAATATTTGTCTGAATATTTCTCTGTGTACTTCACAATTGAAAACAGCTGCTCACAAATGTATGCGCTTCCAAAAAGTGATGTCATGAATAAGGCGTGATTGCAAAGTGAGGTTATTTTTCTCTAGAAAGGTAGGTCTTATAAATGTCCAATCAAGAGACATGATCAGATTTTTTCCTTCAGTTGAACATCTGATTGCAACTCTATACATTTCATTTGAAAATTTTCAGGTAAAATATTAATGTTAACCAAAAATGATGTAGCAATTATAGCAAAATAGTGATTATTTTGCCAGCAATCTTAAAATCTGTTTTCAAATTCTTGTGTTAAGACAGAAAGCAAAGCTGCATATTTTTGGCAGTTCACAGGACTGCATTTAGCCAATGTAACAAAATGTGTTAAATTATTTTCCATAATTTGAGTTTGCTGTAATTTAAGTTTCATTCAAGTGCAGTATCGCTTTGGAACTTCTAAAATGGAACTATGCACAGGGACATGAAAAAAATAAACACTAAAAACACATGATGCTAAAATATTTTGTGGGGCCGCATTACTAGCTGACCTGGACCACAGGCAGCCCATGGACCATGGGTTGAACATGCCTGATTTAGCTCATAGAGTGCTATGAGTGATGTAAACAAAGTGCTTAGAACAGCACTAGCAAACAAGAACTGAGTAAAAGACAGCCGTAACTAGCAAAGAGTGTGGTGGGGAAGGATGAGAGTAGAAGAAGGAGAGAGAAAATAGAAAGTAGAGAGAAGTGCATCACAAAGGAGAAAGGAGAAATGAGGAGAAGGGTAGAAAGGGAGGAAACGAGAAGAAAATGGAAATAAAAAGGAAGCAAAAAGAAACAAACGTTACATTCTTTCAGAATTTGGGACAAAGTTTCCATACTCAATCCCTGAAGACTTTTCCCTTGATCTCCTTGCTCTGTCACTCATTCTTTGCAAGTCCCCAAGGAAGTATAAAAATAGTTCCAGACAAAGAATGTGACGCTTTGGTCTGCCCTGCCAAGAGGCTTGACTGCTGACTCCCTTGCTGTGGTCCAAGGATCTCACCTGGGAGAAGTAAAGCACAGGTACAAGAAAGAAACATCTTGGAAACCAGGAAAGACAGTATTATGAAGGACATCTCATTGGGAGGGCACAAAAGAAACTAGCTGAAGAGATATGAGGAGGAGGCAAGACTTCCTGGGCCCTGACAGAGGAAGCAAGGTGAAGAGTTTTTTACTTACGACTTCCTGCTGACACTCAGGCAAAGTCAGAGAAACTTAAAATTGCTGCCAGGTACCAAATGCCCAGTTTATAATGTGAAAGGTCCCTGGCTGAAGTCAGTTTGCCAGCTACATTGGCTCCCTTGGGGTTCCCCACAATCCCAGTCAAAGAAATTTCTAGATTAGATATTCAGGAAGTTTACCGGGTATAGCACATAAAATTCTTTGTAGATTATTATCCACTTCTTGGCAGGAAGTGTGTTAGGAGGGGTAAAGGAAGCTGCCTATGCCATGAATAAATTCTATCAAATACAATGGTAATTTACCTCACTGCTTTAGCAGTAATCTTCACTGGCTTCCTACCACTGATAAAGTCCAAACTCTTTAATCTGCTATTTGCCACCCTCCACAGCACAGCCTTCTCCTATCTTTTCCCCACTGTTGCCCTCACATATGTAATACTTAAGCTACCCAACTCCCCACATACACACTTCACAATTTCTCACCTAGTCATCTGGCTCCTTATGTCCCTCTGCCTAGAGTGTCCTTCTTCCCTTTCATTCATTCATTTAGTAAGTTTATTGAGTGGCTACAAGGTGCCAGCCATCGTGCTAGGAACGAGGATACAACAGGGAGGAGGGGAAAGAAACAAGGATTCCCTAACTTTACTGAGTTTAACTGCCTTTATTTTCCTTAATTAAGGAGAGGTATTAAACACATGATTTCAACAAAACATGATGTGTGTTAACATTAAGGAAGTACAAGGTGTTATGGGAATGTGGGACAGGAACCTGAGTCTGGTATACTGGGTCCAGGGAGGGTCCTGGATAATTGTGTTCTACAGACCTCTGCACTGATACAAGTTCTGAGATGCCAAGGCAAAAGAAGATGGCCTAGGGCAGAGAACATCCCAACTCTAAAGATTCTTCATTCTAAAACCTCCAGCATCCTCTTTCAATGTGTCATATCCTGGAATAAAGTAATTTTGGAGGGGGTCACTAGGGAACTTGTTTGATAATAGTAACATGCTGCTGGAGTAAGAGGGAGAGAGTCAGAGGAAGGATTTTATAGTGAGCATGAATCATTGTATGCCTCTACTTCATGTATTATATAGCTAGAAATAAAACTCAGGTATCCACATTGCCAATCCAGTGCTCCTTCTTATGGTGACACTGTGGTCCCTCTGCACAGCCAACATTTTCAGAGAAAACCATTTTAGAGCAACCCAGCTTAATCGTGAACTCATAGCCAGGACCTCTTCCTCTGACCCCATAGATCTAGGGTGAAATGAGAAGTCTTCTAAAATAGACCTCAACCCTTCTGGATTTTAAAAGAGTCTAAATTACCATCCAGCATGTAAGATACATTCTCACACTAGTTTATATGCTACCTTAGACTTGTTTTCCAAAACTATCTTGTCTATCAGCCAACCTAGAAGTACTTTTTTGAGTCCCTCATGTACGCCTACCACTGTTCTGAGTACTAAGAACAATACCTTAGACGTACCAGGTCTGACACATATTAGACACCAAATGATGTCTATTTAACTAATAAAATCAGGCATGATTCCTTCCCTCAAGAATTAAACAGTTTTTTTCCTCGAATGGGTATTACACTTCTCAAAATCAAAAACCCAGTCTTCTACCTTGTATTCTTATTGCATTAGGTTTTCTTATTTGATACACAAAACATGCTTTCTTAATGATTGAAGAAAATGTTTGGTCTAGCAGTAACATTGTGAAGTGGTCCTAAGGAGGCTCAAATATTCCTTCTTAGGTTTAGCAATAAAAATAAAAATTACAATAGATAGATGAAAATAAAACTTTACACTTTAAAATGTGCTTCTATATTCTCTTGTGGACTCCAAGAGGATAGGACCATATTTGTTCTGTTCAAGACTGAATACCTTCAGAATATTATAGACATTCAATTTTTATTATATCCTCATAACCACACTGTAGGGTGATTGTTATTGCCTTTGTTTTGCAGAGGAGGAAACATAGAGAAAATGACTTGTTCAAAGAAACAAAGATTAATGAGGCAGAGTCAGGGATTCATTCCAGAGTTTCCGATCAAATCTGGTCCATGTGAGAAAGTTTCTCTCCATCTCCCCTCCAAGGGTGGACTTCATCAATTCTTAGGTCTCTGCACTTGGAACTTCAAAAGCTCCTGCTGACACTGAGGCATTGAGTGAGATTTGAGACACGACTCTACTGTTTAGTAATAAGGCCTAGAGGTCACCTTTTCTGCAGTCAAGCAAATATTTATTACACTTTCTTGATATGACCCTATGTGTGTGGGGTGCTCAGAAAAAGTGTATGGAAAATTACAGTTTAGTTCAGTTTCATTAACATTTACTGAGTGTCTTCTTATGCTAGTACTGTGCTAAAAGTTAGAGCCCCAAAGATCATTAAGACTGTATATCGAAGGAACTCACTGTCTGGTGGAGGATACAAATACAACCAAATGTGTGAGTACTCGAATAGAAGAAATTGAACACTGACCCCAGCTGGGGGAAGGCAGGGGGAGGGTAGAAAGAACTTCCCAGAGGAGATAATTCTCATGTAGGAGGGAGGTGTATGTGATGTTTGTAGGGGTGCAGAGTGGGTGGAGGAGAGGTAGAACAGATATGGGAATTTCAGACAAAGGCAAAACTTCATAAACAAATTCACTAAGATGAAAACCAGCATGGTATTAGGCTACAGCAAGCAAAGCAAGGAAAAAGAGTCTGCAGAGTCGGCAGGAGCAGGTTATGGAGGACTTTGGAGGCCATGGCTAGGAGTTTGGAGTAGTCCTCAATCTCCATCATAGACCACGCTCAGTATGTGGTTTGCCCTGCAGGTAGACCCTAATCTAACAGTCCCTAAATGGAGTAGGAATGCAAAGGACTGCACAATCGGTAATATCCATGCTTGTGGCAATCCTTTAGTAATGCCTGCAGCAAAAACTAGGTAGGCTTCAGTTGACAGTACCTCCCAGCACACTTGCTGTAATTGCACCCTCGTCTCTCCTGCCTAAAAAGGTGTATTGCGAGTGAGCGAGAAACTACCATGGCAATGCCCTGAAAATTATCTTTCTCCTGTTGATTCTACTTCTGTCTCCTGGAGCCATACATAATAACCCTTATAATAGACTATTTAACAACAATTTCTGTGTCCCTCCCCCTCCCCGAGACACCAGCTAGACTGTGGATTGAATTGTAAAGCCTTTGGGGTCTCACACACACACACACCCGGAACTATTTGCTCTGCTAACCATGTATTGTCTCTCCAACTTAACCTTGAGCTCCTTGAAAACAAGCCACATATATGTTCATCATTGTATCCTTCTGAAATTCCTCCCACCCAAACTCCTTTAGGGCTTAATACTGTGCTTGCACCCAGCAGTATGTATTTTATAAAAACAACAAGGGATGAATGATAGCATTCATTTCTCTCAAAATGCCAAAGTGATCAAGGCCAGTCTTTCCCAGCTGCTGAAGAAAGGCGCGAGAATGCACACAGAGGACAAGCAATGCTTAGGGACCATGCTGCATGTCAGGAGGGGGGCCTCCCTGGGAAGCTGGTGTAGGGGCACCTGCCCAATGACTATGGTGACCAGAGCACCAGGGAGGAGGAAGTCACTGTTGCTTCTGCTCTAAGAGAGTCCTTCACTTGGTTGAGCAGGACTGGATGGGTCCAGAGCGGAGACTCTCTCAGTATGGGCTATTCCTTCACTGCCTTCCCCCTTCAGATTACTAGGGAACTTAGCCAAGCCTGTCAAAATTAGATTATAAGACCACTCCACAGAGTCTGAGTCTAATTCTGGACAATGACACATGCTCTGGACAGTATCTAACAGATCTCTGGTTCTCAATAAAGGTTGTTATTCATAGTAATAATAACAATCCCCTGGGCACGTGCTATAATTCCACTCACCATACAGTGGAATGTAGCCCAGAGCAGGGTTGACTTGCTTCCCAATTAAAAGAATTCTGTTATAAAAGGACCCAAAGGGCCTCACTTAAAGGATGCCTGAGACATAGCATCATGTCAGTTCGGTTTAGTTCAGAAAGTGTTTTTTGAGCCCCTATTCTATGCTAGACATCAAGGTGGCTTTATAAAGCAAAGTGTCAGTCATGACCTTCATGTCACAACTGTCTTATGCCTTATTCATTCGTGTACATTTTTACAACTTCCCCCCACCCTAACACTTTCTTCCTAAAATGGCTAGCTGGGGAGAATTACATGAGAAAGTAGTCCCAATCCTCATCTACCTCAGTCACCTTTATTGTCCTCTGAGATTCACGAATACATCTTCTAGTTTACCTAGAGTTACACACAAAAAAGAATGTGAATGTAGGTGGTAATAACAATAATAAGGTAACACCAAGACCTTTCTATATGCCAGACTTTCTGTAAGTTTCTTTATATACATTTTAAAGTCTGATTTTCACATTAACCTGTGGAGGTAGGAACTATTCCCTTTTAAAAGGGCTCAGAGAGAGAAACGTTAGCAAGTCCACACTGCTAGTAAGAGTAGAGGTGGACTCTAACCCAGCCACTGGCTTGTCTGACAGTGATGTCCCTGCCCTAACAACTAGGCTACACTCTTTCTAAATCACCAAAGTTCCTTTCTTTGGAAAATCCTTATCAATCCAGGGCTGGTCACTTTTATATAAGGTAATTGAAGCAAGAATATTTGTGAGATAATTGTTAGACTAGGGAGTTGATTGTGAGTGGTTAAAAATAATTCTTAACATTTAAGATTTTTTTTTTCTTGATTTAGGTTTGGGGTGGCTATTTCAGCTGCAGGAGAAATGACCAGGCTCATGATGTAACTGTGGCTACTGAGTTAAGCAGTGTGAGCCACTTCCTCAGAATTAGAAGTCCACTGGAAGCCTGCGTCCCTGAACCTTGGTTACTGCCTAGGGAAGAGGAAGAAAGAGAAGAGAGAGGAGAAAGAGACAGATATGTGAGTTAAAGTACAGTACTCACTTTAGTCTTTGTCTTACTTCAGCCAATGGCAGATAATTAACTTCTCTGTAAATTTAATTATTTTATTCTGGCAAGAACAGATTGGTCTGCTCAGAGACATGCTGCTGGCAGGCAGTTGTTTCAAAGCCAAGGAGGTAGAAGAAAGCAGGCAAAGTGGAGAAAGATTTATGCCAGGATAATTTTCTTCTTAAAATGTTGGAGGAGGAAATATTTATAAGGAGCGGGTGGGAGGGGGTGGTGACTGGACATGTAATTTCAACAAAATATTGGGAGGTCCTTATTAATTACCCCAAAGGGTTGATTAGTACCCATGCAATTAATTATTAATGAAAAGTCAATTATGATAATGCTCACATTTCTTTATTGTTCCCACCATCTTGTCATAGATTCATAGTGCAGTAGAGCTGAAAGGAACCTAGAGGTCAATCAAACCCCTTATTTTTCTGCAAGGTGACTAGGGTCCAGGGAAGTTAAGTAATAATAATAACAGATAAGCTGGGCTCGGTGGCTCAGCCTGTAATCCTGTGCCTTGGGAGGCTGAGGTGAATGGATTGCCTGAGCCTGCAGGTTCGAGACCCGCCTGGGCAAATTCGTGAGACCTCATCTCTACAATAAATCAAAAAACTAACCGGGTGTGGTAGCGCTCGCCTGTAGTTCCAGCTACTCGGAAAGGCTGAGGCGGAAGGATCGCCGGAGCCCAGCAGGTCGAGGCTGCGGTGGCCGGGAGCGGCCACTGCACTCCAGTCTGGGCGACAGAGTAAGATTCCAACTAAAAAAATAAAATAAAATAAAATAACAGATAGCACTTAGTCGAGTATTTCCCATGTTCAAAGCCCTTCATAACTATACTTTCTAACCCTTCCATTGATCCTGCTAGGAAAGTAGTATTGCATTATTTCATAGATGAGATCACTGAGGCTCAGAGACTAAGTAACTTGTACAAAGTCTCACAACTGGCAAATGCTGCATAAGGGATCTGAACCTGGACGACTGGCTCTAAAGCCCACATTCTCTATGTGTCGCTGCAAAAGAAAAGAAAATCAAAGAGGCCCTAGGAACAATAGATGATGACAAGCCCGTGTCTAGAACTCTAGTACCTTAACTCCGTGAGCGTGAGCGGGGCTTTTCCCACTTTACCTTGTCCCATAAATGGCCCAGGGCCTTTTCTTTTAGCTTCTGGCTTATTGGCTGGTCACCCCCTGCACAGGCTGTTTCTAGAATTAATTAACACAGTGGTCAGGATTCCCAGACTTTTCAGCCTCTGCCACCATTGGGCCAGAATTCACTTATAGAAAGTTATTTCCTTTTTTAGCCAGTAAGTGCTCTTGGCTGCAGCAGTGTCTACTGCCTGGCTGAACAGCAGGCTCTGGTGTTCCATTGATGTAGAATCATAGCAGGAACAACAGAAACAGCAGGTGGTGGGACTCCTGGTCTCTCAGGAATAGCGGGGGGGGGGGGGGGGGGGCGGAACCCTGCTGCTTGTGAGATGTTAAGCAAATCACTTAACCTCTCAGTTTCCAACTGATCTGACCAATGGTACTGTTTACTAATAGCGATTAAAGAATGTGTGGTTAAGCATCTAGAACGGTATCTGCTACATAGTAGGCATTCAATAATATCAGTTCTTTGTTTTCTTTTCTGACATTTCCAGAAAAAACTCCCCTCAGACATGATCCAACTAGACATCTGGATATAGAATCTGATAGTGTCACAGGCTGGTAAGACACAGCAAAGACCCCCATGTGGCACCGGTGTAGGAGGGTGACTATCAGAGACGGGAAAAACATAGGCAATGGAAAGGGTATTAATTTATCTGTAAATTAGTTATTTCAAAAGGATCCCTGGGGCAGGGCTGAAGAGGCGGGGGGGTGCAGGGCCCACTCCATCATTCCCCTCTCATTCCTGTGACGGGTCTAGCCTGCCTCCTAATGTATCTTCAGCCCAAGTTTTTGGGCCTGGATCTGGACTCCATCATAAAAACGTGTGCTTCATGGGATTCCTCCCTTCTGAGGAACTGCAGCACTTTTGAATCTAATCACCAAGCTGAAGGCAGAGCCACAAGGAGGGGTTTGAAGCAGCCTCAGCTCTACTTGGAAGAGAAGGAGGAGGCTGTCTAGTTTGTGAATTGAGGGGAAGGGACATCTTGTCTCCTAGCTACTTCTGTCTTCTCCCAAAGTTCTAAATCTTGGAGTTCCCTGGTTGGAGTAAAATTCCAGAAGTCCCCTGTGAAAATGCAGTGCTAGCATTTCATGAAGAGAGGCTCTTCCTAGTTCCAACTGTTTCCTTATGACCCTAGACAAGACATTACACCCCCCTCCCCGTGTGGTTTCCCTAGTGTAGTGGTTACCACGTTCGCCTCACATCCCCCTCCCTGAGCCTCAGTTTGCTCAAGTGTAAAACAAAAGGGGTGAGCTAGATTGTGGCATAGGCCCTTCTAGGTCTAAGTTAGAATATCTGGGGGGTTTGCAACTTGACCAGTTATAACAGTATGGCAAGTTAGTGGCAAAGCCAAGAGGTAAGTCCGGAGTTTCCAACTTCCAGCTTAAAAGTCAGCAAAAGAAGTCCTAGAAAGAAACCTGTGGTCGTAAAAATCAAGCCGTATCTTCTCAGACTTATTTGTCATGGTGAGTCTTCCTTGCAGAAAGGTCTTTGCATCAAATAAGATGCATTTCAGACAGACTTGGCATGAGGACCAGGTGACCTGGGTTCTACCTTACTATTCTGTTGTTCACTGAGCACCTACTATGTGATAGCTAGTTAAAATACTTTATTTAATTCTCAGAAAACCTTACAAAGAAGATATGTATTAGCCTCTCTGGCGAATGAAGAAACTGAGGATCAGAGACGTTAAATAATTTGCCCAGGATTATGCAGCTAAAATTCTAAACAAATGTGACTCCAAATGCCCAGGCTCCTCCTCCCCCACCCTAACTCTAAGGTCCCTCTGTGCTACTTGCTCACCTCTGATTCTGAGCCCTCTCAACTCCCTTTCCTTATGAAAGTGAGTGGATTTTAGAATGATGAGCTTTATTTGCCCATTATTTGCTGTTAACATGTCAGAGACAATTGAATCTCAAAGTGCCATCAAGCTGTCATTCACCAAAGCCAGGAGCTTCCAACAATAGAAAGGAAGTCAACTTTTCCTAGAGATCTGGCGCTTTCCAGGAAAATGGGCATCCCTCCCCTTCATCCAACTCAACCCTTGAGTCCAGGGTGGGGCCTCTGGGAGTTAGTTCACACAGTGAGCACTGGAATCCCCAGTGAGTCCCTCCCTGGGGCAGAAGGTGGAACCCAGTTCCTGTCCTAATTGATCCACGCAGACAGGCCCCCTGTCCTGTTTTAATTGACTGAGCCCAGACGTGGAGTCAGCCAGTACCCAAGAGGCTGTGGCACTGTGGCACTGCTTGTGCCCTCCACCAGCCAGTAGAGACGATGAGGAGCAGATGGGCAGGTGGGTGTCATTGCTGAAAAGTAGAACTGTAGAGCTGCTCAAGTGGAAGAATCAGGGAGGTTCAGGGAGAGACACAGGCTGGGAAGATAGCCAAGGATGGAGGTTAGAAGAGCCCTAGGTGTGAGTGAGCAGGGTAGGGTGTACTCCTAACTGAGTCAGCCCTGACCCGCTGTGTCATCTCCAAGTCACTTCCCTTTTCTAAGCCTCGTTCTCCTTATTTGTCAAAGGTAGAGGCTGGTCATATAAGAGATCTCTTCTAGTTCTAATGTCCTGGGACCTTAGGCCAGTACTAGGAGAGGGGATAGGAGTGAAGCAGTCAAGAGATAAGAACAATAACGAGTGTCAGGAGTCCAATAAGAGCACCTCTGTGATTCCAAGGCAGAAACAAGAGCCCGATTTTGTGACTCCCTGGCTCTAGGAACATCATGTGTGTAGGTGAGGGGATGCGCAGAGGGTGTCAGGTTAGAAGCCAGAGAATCCCCTCCTGCTCTGTACACTTTGGTCACTGAGACTCCTCACTGGCAGCTGCTGATTGAGGAAGAGGTTCTGAAGGACAGCCAGGAGAGCAGATTCCAAAGAGCTCTGCCACCCTGGGGAACCTGACAAGAAGGTGGAAAGTTCAGAGCTGTCCCTGGAGAGCATGAATCAGGGGCTGGGCTGGGCTGTGACTCTGGGGGCAGTGGGTGGAGGAGATGGAGACCACTTGGCCTGCTGATGCAACAGTCAGGCTGGGAGGTCTCCAAATACCAGCTGGAGTCCCAGCCATGAGTCATGGCACCAGGCAAACAGAAGTGCAGCACCTCCACACATGCCCCTTGGTCTCTTCTCTGTCCAGTTGCTGGGTTTAAGGTCTCCTGACTCCCTGTCCAGTGCTCTCTTCACTGCCTTGCCTTCTCTCCAGCTCACTGGATTTCATGATTCCAGAGCTTTGTTCAGAAAACAGCCATCCCAGTGATGCGCTGAGGAGTGAGTACCCAAAATCCCTCTATAATGATGAGACACTGCGAAGGGGGTCAGAGAAAAACTGAACAAAGAAACAATAAGGATGGGAAATCCTGTGCTGGATGTCTCTTTCAGGGGTTTTGAGTTACACTGGAGCTTATGGAGTCATAGTCTTGTACAGCATTACTGCTGAATGGAACCAGAGAGACCTTTCTACTTTGAGCCCCTGCTTTTATAGATGAGGCCCAGCAGGGGAAAGTGTCCAGTCCAAGGCCTCCCAGCCCCTGGGTTAGGGCTCTTTTGCCACATGCTCAGAGGAAACGTCAAGGAAGGAACTGACAGAACCTTCTGCCCTGTGGTCCCCTGTCATGCACCACGCTGGGGTGGGAAGGAGACCTTGAGTGGGAGCTTTCTGGGCTTCCTCTCTCGTCTCAGTAGCCTCTTTCCTTTGGCTGCAAGTGGCAGCCTGGATTTCTTTCTTGCGGCCACTGTGCAGTGGGGACATTATACTCTGCAGGAAACTAAGCAGGGAATATTTTTAAACCATCCGACATGCCTTAGGAGAAAAAAAAAATCAAAACACCCCCCTAGATGCTGTGAGAAGCATTTCAAAAAAGATTCCATGCCTAGAGGAAGCATCGTAAAACAGAGTTGGTTTTATTTTTAAAAGACCAATTCCCGTTAACAAAAGTTATTGAAAATGGACTGGTGACCCACTTCTAATCTAAGCTGCGCCCCCCCCCCCCCCCCCCCCCCCCCCCCCAGCACTGCGACTCCACAGGAGGGGAACTGGAACCCCGAGGGCCACTGGCTCACATTCTGCAGCTCCCTATGAATCAAGGAAGCAATTAACCTCCTGCTCCACTAACCTTCCTTCTCAGTTTATCCACACCTTACCATCACGGGACATAGTGAGAGGGGTAGAAAAGAAATCACAGGTAGAAGGAAGGAGCTCTGTTTTTATCCAGCCCAGATTTCAAGTGCCTCTTCAAGTGCAGTGGCTGCCTCCTATCAACCTGTAGTTTCAGCTCTGAAAATTCAAGTCTATCCTTACCTCCTTCTTCTCCTCCTCCCTGGAAGTTCTGATGGCTCCTTGGTGCTCTGGCTGCCTCTTCAACTGTCCACTGCTCTTTGCTCTTGAGCCTGTCAGTTGTTCCTCTTCAACCCTCTTTTTAATCGTATCTGCCGCCCTCTCTCCTCCCACTTCTTCCTACTCTTTCTCTCTCCACCCCTTTCCCCCTCTGGATCTCTCCCTCCCCCCTCTCTCTCTTTCGCTCTTAGAATCTTTGCTCTTTTAAAAAGTCTTCCTCAGCCGGGCTCGGTGGCTCAGCCTGTAATCCCGCGCCTTTGGGAGGCTGAGGTGAGTGGATTGCCTGAGCCCGCGGGTTCGAGACTCGCCTAGGCAGCGAGACCTCATCTCTACAATAAATCAAAAAATCAGCCAGGCGTGGTAGCGTGCGCCTGTAGTTCCAGCCACTTGGAAAGCTGAGGCGGAAGGATCACCAGAGCCCGGCAGGTCGAGGCTGCGGTGGCCAGGAGCAGCCACTGCACTCCAGTCTGGGTGACAGAGTGAGACTCCAACTCAAAAAAAAAGTCTTCCTCCCTTTACCCCCTGGCAGCCTCTTCTCACCAGTGCTCTACCCAGAAGGAGGCAGAGCAAAGCCCCCTCCTCCCTGCCACCCTCCCGCTGTCCTCATCACAACAGTCCTTGATGTTTGTCCTCACCCTTCAGCTGACTGGTGCTGCCTCCCTAGTTCTTTTCCTGCCCACCCCTCTGCTGTGCCTCCTCGGACTCCTCAAGCCATGGCTTTCCTGGGGCATCTGCAGGGAAACTGGCACTGCCCAAGACATCCCTCTCCCCACCCTTTTCCTGTCATCAGAAAAAAGAGTGTTCACTCACACAACAAGCCTTTGGGGGACCTCTGTTATGCCCACATCAGTGGGCTGATCATTAGCAGGACAGGAAAACATGGTCTCACAAATCACAACCATTCGGCACCCAGAATCAGCACCATAACTTGAAAGAAAAGAAAAGCTGTTCTCAGGGCTCTGAACATCAGGGGTGTGCCTCACTGTCCAGGATCATACTCTCTCCCCCTTCTCCTTCAAAGAGAAGAGAACACCTTCTATGCGTCAAGCACTGGGCAGAGGCTTCATATATATATTACCTATTTTTATGTTACTTAATAATTTTCATTTCCAGTTCTACCAAGTAGATATTTTCTGGGCATTTCACATTCGAGGAAAATGAGGATCAGAGAAAACAATATGATTATGGTGACCCAGTTAGTAAGTGGTAGTCAGGATCTGAAGTTTCCGCCAATACCAAAGTTCTTCTCTTTGCTCTTTTCACAAAAGCATACAAGTCTCCTAGCTGGACCTGAATGGATGAAAGTAAGGTTGTCTCATGTTAGATCATATGTCACAGCTGAGCAAATTCAGAAACTGTGGGGCAGCTCTCTCCCCAAACTACCCTCCATTCTTCAACTTCTCAACTTAAACATTTAGTCATGGACCCAGTTGGGATGTGATACCGTCAACAATAGAGGCTACTATGAGTGGGCTGAAATCAGACAAACAAATGACTAAGAGATCCCAAATTATAAGAACTGAAGAAAGCCTCAGTTTTTCTGGAACAGCCAGGAAATCTGAGGTTCAGAGAGAAGGCCACTTGTCAGTGTCACACACAGTAGTAGGTGGCAGAGACAGAACCAAAAGCCAGACCTGGCCCTTCACTCCATATCATCACCTGAAACATGCCTTCCCCATATAGCACCAAAGACATTCCAAGATTTTACAAAACTGTTTGTTTCTTTAATGAGCTTTATTTTGCATGGGTGAATAAGCTTAGGATCAGTAAGAGGGGAAAGCACATGGGGCTAAAATTCCAGTGTCGAGGGAGGCAATAGCCCTGGTGAAAGCAAATGCAGGATTCTTGATTCCTTAGCCAGAATTTCCCCCTTTTTCTATGCAGCCTCAGAGCATATTCTGTGGCCAGCCTGACTGGGTTTGAATCCTGGCTCTGCCACTTATTAGCTGTGTGATGCTGGGCAAGTTAATTTAACCTCTCTGCATGTCAGTTTCCTCAACTGTAAGTTGTGGTAATAATAATATCTATCTCATCGAGTTATAAGAACTAATGATTATGTGTAAAGCACTTAGAACAGTGTCAGGTATATGGAAGTGCTGTCGATGTGGCTGCAAAATACAACACAACTCAATACAATACAATACTTGTCTCCTCCCTGCCTGTACTTAACCATAGCTGAACCAAAGTCCTGGGATAAAACTCAGTGTGTGAAATCAATAGAGATACCCAGTTTCTTCTCCAAAATAGAGACTGTCTCCACACTATGTCTTTGTTCCTACATCCCAGTCATACTCTACAAAAACTGGGGCACCTAGAAACACTTTATTATCTCCAGCCAGGAGACTGCCCACTAAAGAACCCATAAAGTCTCATTTGGGGGATGGTCTGGAAGTGTGAAATGTTTGATGGAATCTAGATTCCCAGATTACTGGGCTAAGAGAGCTTGAGCAGGGCTGGAGATGACAGGAGAATGCCATTTTCTCCTGAATGTGCAGAAGGGAAGACCTGCCTCGATGTAGGCACCCTCACCATAATGGAGGGAATGCTGGATGTAGAAGGTAAGTGTTTCCTTCGTGCTTGGCAGGTAGAGAGAGACAAAGCAGTTGTCACAGATTAGGTCATATGTCTCAGGTAAGCCAAGTCAGAAACTATGAGGCATCTCTCTCCTCAAACTCCCATATCCTCCAACTGCTCCCCCCAACTTCTAAAGAAACTGGATGAAGTGCTCCAGGCAAACCAGAAAATCTGCATTAGGGCTAGGAGAAAGTTGGAGTCTCTGACTGGGCTCCTCCCAAGTCAACAAAGTCAACAGCTCCCCAGCCAGCACCGCTCAGCATGGTGTCTAGGACAGAGAGTATTCTGATTGCCATAAGCTAAGCTGCTGCAGCAAGGCCTTCCGTGGCTCAGGCGAGGACTCTGACAAAAGTAAGGAGAATGTCATTTGGGCTGTGGATCCAGGCTGATTCGCTCAAGGGACTGAATCTGGCTGTCATCACACAGCTAAGAAGGACACTATGAGCAGATGTTCGGTGCCGCAGCAGGAACAGGGGAGGGCAAGAAACTGAGGTTCTGCCACATGCGTTGAAAGAAGGGGTCTCAGAAAGAGGTGTCGAGGTCTGTGCTCCAAACATTAAAAAATATGGAGGACACAGAGAGGATTTAGAGAGGAAGTCAAAATCTGGTCAAAGAATTATTAAGTACTACCTGTAAGGAAAAACCGTAGGTGTGGAATTGCACAATAAACTTTATTAACATTTTTTGTGTGCCAGGCATTATACTAACTACATTTCAAATTCTTTTACTTTGAGATTAGAAGACAGAAAAATGACCTTCTGAAGAACTTCTGTAATCAGGGTCTCAATAGGAATTGTTGGCTGTGGGCCCAGCCTGCCCTACGTGAGAAACAAGGGCCATCCCTGGTCACAGGAGCTACCATTCTGGTTGCAGAAAATAGGTATTTTGACAAAACAATTAGTATAAATGGCAGTATTCTATATGTATTTGCACCAATGATACTGATATAATAAAGTGCTGAATAATGTGAGGAAAAAGAATCATTTGGAAAACAGGTTCACACAGAGTGATCTCTTGTGTGTACTATAATGAAGGGGAAGGAAAAGGAACATGTATTGAAGGCCTTCTATGTACCAGCTATTTTCACCTCACAAAACCTCAAGATAGATT
Source organism: Carlito syrichta (assembly GCF_000164805.1). Lineage (NCBI taxonomy): Eukaryota > Metazoa > Chordata > Mammalia > Primates > Tarsiidae > Carlito > Carlito syrichta. The sequence goes on from NW_007252931.1 coordinate 382,448, forward strand.
ATATGTTATTACTTCAACTTTATAGAAAAGAAACTTCAGACTCAGGGAAGTTTAGTAATTTGCCCAAGTCTACTCAGTAAGTGGAGAAAAGGTCTGTCTGATGCCAAGGATCAATTCATGGGAAAATTCTCACAAAATCTATTGGCCTGGTCAGAGAGGAGGGCATAGGGCCCTCCCAGTAGGAGCAAACAAACTGCAGATAGCACAAGAAGAATGGAACTCAACCCTAGCAGGCGAGATTGTATTTGGTCATGATTATGAAAGTGGTTCCGCAGTCTGAGATTTCTAGGAAGAAGCACTATTACCTTCTCCACAAATCTGTTAAAGCTAGCAGCTTGAAAATTATTTCTTTTTTTCTCTCTAGAGGCAAAGGGGCAAATGAGGAGAACTTTCAATGTCTCCTCTACCCAATGAATCTCTGACTCTACGAGTTTCCTTCCCAAGACACTGTGGTCCAGATGTTTTAAGAGCTGCCCCCCTTGCAGCCTACAAGATAACACGTGCAAATAATTTGTTAGCATCTAATTGCAAGAACAATGAGTCCCCTGTGCCTCATTAGAGGGCATAAATGGGTAATTGGAGCCATGGTTAGTGGGCTGAGGTCACACTTTTCTGCTGGTTGAGATGCAAACGCCACAAGCATAAGCCATCCCCTTTAAGATTTTTACTTTCCAGATAATGCTAAAAAGGGCAAGAACGCTCTGTTCCAAGAAGCAGAAAGCAAAAGAAACAGACTTCCTAGCTTCTGGTGCTTTGGTCAATGAGTCTACTCTCATCTCATCTCAAGTTTTAATTCCAAAGACAAGGTCGAGGCCACATCTTTACTTCTTCTTGGGTTTAAGGCAAATGACTCCTCTGAGATTCCAGGTTTAAGCACTATTTTGTGGTGGGCTTGGGCCAATGGCCTCCCTGGACATGAGAAGATGAGGAGGGGGAGGAAGAAGAGAAGGAGGAAAAAAAGGAGCAGGAGGAAGAATCCAGTGCCAGCCAAGCCTGATTCTCTCCCACTGAAGTCAGGGGCAACAGCTGGGCGCAGCTTCAGTTGAGCTCTGTCAGTCCAGGCCTGGAGAATACATCCTGCAACCAAAAAATAGGACCTTTGCCTAGGTGATCTTAGAATGGCATTTCCCTTCTAGAGGGAAGTCTTTGAAAGCAATAAGACTGAATGTTTCATAATTTGGTCTGATTATAAACAAGGTGTAAAGTTTATAGTGCATACCTGGTATACATTCCTTCCTCCTCTAATAAATTATGCATCCTTGGTCCCCCCCACTTACACACCTCACAAAGACTCAAAGGACTTGCTCCTCCTTTATTTTTGAAAGACGCTTTCAGTCAAGACCAATGTATGGTAGTAGGTGGTCTATTGGCAAAAAGCATAAGATACAAAATCAAGAACCTTTCTGCCAAATATGCCATTAACTCAGATGCCCTCTGACGAGTCACTTCAAAATAGAGGCATTTCCTTGTGGTAAATGAGGTACAGTGTCCTGTGCCTGCCTTGATAATTCAACCACTGATGTTTAAACCTAATTCAAGAGTAGAGACTTTATAACTCCTGCCAAGTTCGTGTATAGATTCAACTTTAGCTCCTGGGGTCAAGTTATTATAGGGGATGAGAGGTACTTAGGAGGTAAAAACTTTTCCCTGGCTTTTAAAGGTTAGTCTCACATTTAGTCAGCAAAATACTCAAGGTAGAATGGGCAGGACTTGAGGCAAATAACCTTGTGGTTACAAGTACTCGAGTTCAGACTTTTGGCTCCACCATTTGGCAGCAACGTGATGCTCTATTTCCACATTCTTCTCATTTTTAAAATGAGGATGATGATAGTAACTATCAAACTTTTGACTGGCTATGACTATTTAATTACATGTATGCCATGTTTGGCATGTAGTGAGTGCTAAATAAATATTTTCTCTCTCACATATCTAATTTATAACACACAATATATCCATGTATACAGATAGAAAGATACACAGCATACAATGAATCATGCATCTGTTCTGAAGATCAAAATTACCTTCTAGATGAAAGAGTACTTTAGAAAGAGATAAAAGTTTTACAAGAGAAGCACAGGTTACAATTACTATAGCTGTAACTATTGTGCCAATCTTCATGGCCTCCTTTGAGCAAAGCCACCGGAATGGTCAATAGCTCGGGACACTGCACATCCAAAGGCGCCGTTTTCTTTTTTTGTACCGAGAGCACATGGCAACTGCTTTTCCAGGTGAGCCTGCAATTCCCTCACAGCTGTCCTCCTCCCAGAGTTTGGGATGCCACACCTGCTCTGTAGAGTCCTTCACTCATCAATTAATTCAGTGACGATATACTCAGGGCATACTCTGTGCAAGGACCGTTTGTAGAATGATTGATGAAACACTCTTTCCCAGAGCTGGGGAGAGAGCCCTGTGCACCGGTAAGTAGAAGGCAATGGAATAAATGCCAAAGTGGGTCTTTGTACAAGAGATTAAGGGGTTACCAGCTTTCTTTCTTAGAGGCGGTGGCAGTGGAGTAGGAGGTAATAAGTTAGCATGGTGATCTACAGCAGTAAAAATGTGAAAGTCTAACTCTCTTCAAAATTAAAGCCCCCATAAGCACCATTTTTAAAAGTCAAGGAAAAGTCAATGGGGCTCAGTATACTTTCAGAGAAAGCCAGTGGGGTTCTTTTGTCGCAGCAAGAAGGGACTATCCCTCTCTGCTGAGGCTCTCCAGTAGAGGCACCTCTGGCAGGAGGAAGATGCAAAAATAGCTCCCCCAACACAACACTTAGCCCAGCTCCAGCTTGGGGGTATGTTGAGTGGAAGGAAAAGGGACAGAGGTCTAGCACACATCCACTGAAATTCAAACGTAGATTCTTGTCTAACATGAGGTATCAGTTCTCAGGGGCTAGACCAAAGTGTGCCAGCTTTGGAGTGATGGCCTTTCTTTGCATCTGCATAGCTTCTTTGAGAGAAGTCCTAACTTGGAGTCAGAAGACCTGGGATGACATTTCGAACATGGCCATTAGTCATTGTGTGATCTCAGGCAAGTCACTGAGCCTTGACTTCCATTTCTATAAAATGGTGATAATAACACGGTCGTCACAAATTTAGTCTTTGGACACTATATACCTTCGTTATCATTACATGCTCTGGGATAGAGTTGAGATCTCAGGAGGAAGTCAGAGGCACAGAGGCACCTCCATTCGCAAGCAGGGTCGTGCGGACTCCCAGAGCTGCCTGCCCACCATCCCTTAAAGAGCCTCTGCAACGAGTAACAAAAGAGATCTTGCCCTAAGAGTTCTGTGCTCCTGGGCTGGCCGGCTCAGTCCTGCCCTGGCTCCAGTCCCTTAATTTGTAGAGAAGGAATTCTGAGGCTATCAAAAAGGAAGTCAAATTGTTTTCGGAAAACAATAGCAAAGTAACTACAAGTCATTAGCTTCCTCCCTGGGGCCTGAAATCAAGCTTGTCTGGGTCACTGAAAGGACTGGTAGCACTGTTTACTTAGAGACCTCTGCACGGGACCCATAAATTAATTCCTGAGCATGACTTTCTGGAATGAGAGGAGGTGAGTCATGAAAGTGGGAGAATGCCTGAGAGTGGAGAAGAGATTCCTGATTCTTTAGGACACAGCTAAATCTCTGATGCTGGCCTTGCCTTTTCTGGTTTTCTGGGTGAGGATTTCATTCGGATACATATATGCACCTAGCAGACATCTGCTCTCTGACATGGCCATAAATGAGCTTTTCCTAAAACAGAAAAAAAAAAAATCCTTGTTTCTTGCCATGCCCCAGAAGGCCTCTGGGAAGTCAAATGCCTCTCTGACAGGTGTTCTAGAAATTCCTTTTTGAACAGCAATTTTCTCATTGACAGGAGCTGACTAAAGTTAGAATCACCAAATCATGACTTCTTTGAGAGCTGTCTCTCAACATATCAAGGAATTACAGACACCAGAACATTTGGAGCTTGAAGAAAAATTAAAAAATCAACTGGATCAGATGAGGACACTGAGGCCCAGAGTAGGCCTGCAGCTTGTCTAAGGTCAGAAGCAGAAGCCAGATTTCTCAAACCTGGGGACTTCCCTTAGGACTGAAAAGGACAGTTAACAGAATAGATTCTCCTGCATCTCTGTTAGGGCACTTAGCTAAAAGTCCCTGGAGGTTAACTTACTAAAAACTAGAGAAAAGACATTATTTCTTAACCTTCCTAGGTCCTGAAGCAACTTGTCTCCAAGAGCTAAGATGATTCTACACCCTAAAGATTTTGGGGAGAAGATGCCACACTTCTGCTCTTGGGCTATTTTAAGTCTTTAGCTAAATCAAGAGAATCTGTTGAGCTTGATAATTTGAAATTTAGGCCAGAGGATCTTAATATTACATGCATGGACCCCTAGATGACTTATGGTGGGATTCATAGAGCATAGAAACACCTGCATGCATCTCAAAGCTTTAGGGGAAGAGGGACCAGTCTTGATCTGATTCACAAAGCATTCTTCACCCAGAGAAGGTCAAAGATTACTGCTCTAGGTCTAGGAGATCAAGAAAGATTATTTTCCATCAACCTCCAAAGTAATCAAAACAACCATCCAAACAGCCAATATGTTCTACCCCTGCCATGACCTAGAAGCCTTTTCTCAAAAAGGGTGAAATCTGCTCTATAAACATAAGGTGACTTCTCAGTTCAGAGTCTTTGCCAGTCAGATATAGAAAGGTCATCTGAAACAAGCTTGCCTATTCTTTTTTTATATAACTTTTCTAAACTCATACAGTAACCAAGACCAGCACCTCTCATTATGTCCAGTTCAGCATTCTTTCTACCACCCCATAAGGTTTCTAAGAATTTATTAAGCACCTTTTCTAAGTGGTCCTGAAACTGTCCCAAATGCTCAGAGGAGCGTCAGAATTATGAGAACTAGCCCTGACCTCAATGAATTTGTACATGTGTTAGGTAAATGAGTGTACACTACTACAAAAAATAATTTTTTCCTTGATGTCTCACTCAACAGTAGGGAAAATGAAAGTGAGACTCAGATATAAATCACTAACCTAACTGTCCCACCCCTGGGCAATTCCAGCCAGATCAACAATCAATGAGAAGATCAACAATCAATGAGAAGTAATACTCATTCAGTAATTAGTTGCCAATCTCTAAAATCCCCCTGGTCTTGAAAACCCTTTGACTATGTCCTGGATTGACAAATGAAGCATATGTCAAAATATTTTTTTCACAAGCTTGCAATCTACTACAAAATAATAGAGATTTAAAAAGTAATTAGTGAATAAAGAAGAAGGAGCCAAATAGGTCTCCAAACTAAAAATAGCTGCATCCTAAAAACTGCAATGTAAATTGGTGGTATTCCATAATGCTGTAAAGGGTAGTAAGCTTCCCAGGCTAGCCTCCAAAAGCTTATGTAAGGTATAGTATGGCTTAACTACAGTGCTGAGAGTACTGAGGACTCTAACAACCTGCTTAACAACCTAGTTAACATGGTCTCGAATGGAAAAAATGATGCCAAGTTCTGACTGGGGAACCAGGAATACATCTCCCTCTCCAGAGTTGCAGATTCAAGTGTCTCCACCGCACACCTGTGCAAGGACGGCCTCTCCCTGCCCCTCTCTCTTCGTGGGGAAGGAAAATAACATTTAATGATCATTTAACTTTTGGAAAGCAAGGACTGACCCCCCCCAGCATTGTCCCTTTCACAAGCCAATATCTGAACCCAACCACAAACAGAAAGCTTAATTTTATTCAACCCTTGTCATGTTTTCCTAATTATAAAAAGTAATAGTGTATTGTTATAAAAATTCAGGTAATACAGACGAATCTAAACAAGAGATACAAGTTACCTATAAACAGACAAATATCCCTTGTAAACATAGACACAACAATTCTCAACAAAATGTTAGCACATTGAGTTCAACAGCACATAAAAAAGTAATACACCACAACCAAGTGGGTTTATCCCAGGGAAGCAAGTGATTTGACATATGCAAGTCAATAAATGTGATCCACAACATAAACAGAACTAAGACCAAAAATCATATGATCGTTTCAAGAAATGCAAAAAAGCATTTGCTAAAATCCAGCATCCCTTCATGATAAAATCCCTCAGCAAAATATGCATAGAGGAAGTATTCCTCAAAATAATAAATGCTGTATACAACTAACCCACAACCAGTGTCATCCTGAGTGGAGAAAAGTTGAACATATTCCCCCTAGGACTGAAACAAAGTAAGTATGCCCACTTTCTTTTCTTTTTTAAAAAATTGTATTTTATTTTAAAATTGTGGGGTGTAATTTAAGATTGCATACATAAGTAGCTTAGATACAGGTGAAGTTTGGGGTCTCCTACTGGGCCTCACTTCACCTGGATTAGGAACAGGCACCCTTATTGATGCTATGTGACTCCTCCCCTTCCCTGGCAGTGTACTGATACTGTTTTTTTTCCTAGTATTACGATAGGTGTTCAGGGTCCATTTATGAGTGAGAACATGTGGTACTCTGTTCTTTGTTTTGGTGATAGATCACTGAGTATGATAGACTCCAAATCCATTCAAGCTCCTGCAAAGTTCATAATTTTGTCCTTCTTTATGGCTACATAACATTCCATCATGTATACGTACCATGTTTTTTTTTTTAAATCCAGTCCAGTTTCAATGGGCAGCACAGTTGGTTCCATGTTTTTGCTATTGCGAATAGTGCTGCAATAAACATGCATGCGCAGGTATCTTTTTTTGTAGAATGATTTGAGTTCCTCCAGGTATATTCCCAGAAGGGGGATTGCTGGGTCATATGGAAGGTGAATTTCTAGTTCTTTTAGAAATTGCCACACTGTTTTCCATTGAGGTTGAATTAGTTTGCACTCCCATCAACAGTGTAGAAGCATTCACTTTTCTCCGCATCCTCACCAGCATGGGATGCGCACTTTCACCATTACTAGTCAAAATAGTACTGGAAGTCCTAACCAGAGCAATCAGGCAAGAAAAAGAAATAAAGTGTATCCAAATAGGAAAAGAAGAAATCAAATTATATCTGTATGCCAATGATATGATCTTATACCTAGAGAATACTAAAGAATCCTTCAAAAGACTCCTGGACTGTTTTTTTTTTTTTTTTAGTTGGAGTCTCAGTCTGTAACCCAGACTGGAGTGCAGTGGTCGCTCCCAGCCACCGCAGCCTTGACCTGCTGGGCTCCAGCGATCCTTCCGCCTCAGCCTTCCAAGTAGCTGGAACTACAGGCACATACTACCATGCCTGGTTAATTTTTTAAATGCATTTATCGTAGACATGAGGTCTCGCCAAGTTGCCCAGGTGGGTCTCGAACCTGCGGGCTCAGGTAATCCACTCACCTCAGCCTCCCAAAGTGCGGGATTACAGGCTGAGCCACTAGGCCCGGCTTGACTCCTGGACTTGATAAATGAATTCAGTAAAGTTTCAGGATACAAAATCAACACATGCAAATCAGTAGCACTGCTATGCACCAATAGCAACCAAGCTGAAAATCAAATCAAGAACTCAATTCCATTTATAATAGCAGCCAAAAAGCTAAAATACCTAGGAACATATTTAGCCAAGAATGTGAAAGATCTCTACAAGGAGAACTACAAAACTCTGATGAAAGCAATTGCAGAGGACACAAACAAATGTAGAAACATCCCATGCTCATGGATTGGAGGAATTAGCATTATTAAAATGACCATATTACACAAAGTAATCAGACTCAATACAATCTCTATTAAACTACCAATGTCATTTTTCACAGAATTATAAAAACTTATCCTAATATTCAAATAGAACCAAAAAAGAGTCAGAATAGCCAAAGCAATCCTAAGCAAAAATAGCAAAACTGGAAGTATTACATTCCCTGACTTCAAATTATACTACAAGTTTATAGTAACCAAAACAGCATGATACTGGTACAAGAACAGACGCATGGACCAATGGAATAGAAAATCCAGAAAAAAACCCAAATACCTACAACCAACTTATCTTTGACAAAGCAGACAAAAAACATGCACTTGGGAAAGGACACCCCATTCAAAATACGGTGCTGGGAAAATTGAATAGTTACATGCAGAAAAATGAAACTTGGTTCCTATCTCTCCCCATATACAAAAACTAACTCAAGATGGATTAACGACTTAAATGTCAGATCAGAAACCATAAAAGTTCTAGAGGAAAACCTAGGAAAAACTCTTATGGACATCAGCCCAGGCAAAGAATTTATGGCTAAGACCCAAAAGCAAGTGCAACTAAAACAGAAATAAGTGGAATTTAATTAAACTAAAAATATTTTGCAACTGCAAAAGATATAATCAACTGAGCAAATAGGAAACCTGTAAAATGGGAGAAGATATTTACAAACTGTACATCTAACAAAGGACTAGTATCCCAATTCTACAAAGAACTCAAACAAATCAGCAAGAAAAAAGCAAATAACTCCATTAAAAAGTGGGCAAATGACACGAACAGGTATTTCTCAAAGAAGATATACAAATGGTCAAAAAACATGAAAAATGCTCAACATCACTCATCATCAGAGGTATGCAAATTAAAACCACAATGAGATACCACCTTATACTAGTCAGAATGGCCGTTATTAAAAAATAAAAAAAAATAGATGCTGGCATGGATATGGAGAAAAAGGAACACTTACACATTGTTGGTGGCAGTGTAAATTAGTACAACCTCTATGAAAAACATTATGGAGATTACTCAAAGAACTAAAAGTAGATCTACCATTTGATCCAACAATCCCACGACTAAGTATCTACCCTAAGGATCAGAGGTTATTATATTAAAAAGACATCTGCACTCACATGTGTCATCACAGCATAATTCACAACTGCAAAGATGTGGAATTAACCTAAACGCCTATCAACTGATCAGTGGATGTGATGAAAATGTGGTATATACACACCATGGAATAATATGCAGCCATAAAAAGAATGAAATCATGTCCTCTGCAGCAACATGGATGGAGCTGGAGATCATCTTAAGTGAACTGATTCAGAAACAGAAAAACCAAACATTGCATGGTTTCATTTATAAGTGGGAGTTAAGCAAACAAAAGATAGAAATAATAGACACTAGGGACACCAATAAGGAGAAAGAGGGAAGAAGACAAAGGTTCAGAAACTATCTATGGGGCACAGTGTTGACTATTGGGGGAATGGGCTACCTGAGACCCAATCCTCACCACTACACAATATGTCCATGTAATGAATATGTATGTGTATCCCCTGAATCTAAAATAAAATTTAAAAACCTATTAAAAGGAAAAAAAGTACCTGTAAGCACCATGATAATATTGATAGCTCTCCCTCGCATTTTTATCCTTATACAGTTTTCTTCACAAAATTGGAGTTGTATTAAAAACACTTTTTGTAATCTGCTTCTTTTTTAACTTAATGATATATCAGGGACATTTTCTATGTCAATAGATATACATCTTCTACACTTTTTAAATGATTATCAGGAGTGTAGTCAAAGAAAATGGCACCCAAAAGCAATGTAATATGTTTGTGCCTTTTCTCTCTATAAGGATATTACCACTGTTCTAGAATTTGCAAAGACTAGCATCTGTGCAGTACCCTTTAGATTAGTGTCAGGAGATACGTCACCTCTACCTTTTGCTAAGTCCTTGTGTTATACAGTTACCTACTCTTGGATTTACCAAAATTCATTCAATGCCCTATTATTGGGCATTTCAACTTTTGGTGAATAAAAATATCATCGTTTTGAAGGTAAGCAGTGTCCTTTTAATTTCTAAAACAAAGCAAGTTGGTGCTGACACATTTCTTTCTCTGCCCCCAGAGAAGTTACTCCATGTGATTCTGAACTCTCCTTTCAAAACCTTGCAAACAGCTCGTGGGAAAAAGCAGAATTTCTGAACAAAACAATTCAAAGCAAAACAAAAAATACAAGCTTCCCCCATTCAACCAACCCCTTCCCCACCACACATATAACACGGAAAAGGAAGTGTGCTGGGTGAGTGGTGAAACACTAGGGGAGATAAGAATGACCTTGACACATTCTGAGAAAACCCTTCATGAACCTTGGGGGAAGATCTCTATGAGTAAACAGGGGTAAAAGTTGTAATCCTGAAGGGCTAAACCAAACTTTGCAAAAGCTCGCCACCATGAGCCTGCTGCTCCTAGAACAGCCATCACTGTGTGTCATGCCTCCAGTTCTGCCCAGGTTTCTGTGAGCTCCCACAGGACCCAGGGATTGCAGTACCAGCTCTACCAGTGGTAGCAAGGACGTGTGTAAGAGACACAGGCTGATGGGGCAGTGAAGGACTAGAGGAAACTGCACTAATCAGGGACTCAGGACGCCTGACCCCAGTTCTAACTCTGATGCTGAAAGAGTTGAGTATCCTTGGGTTAACTGTAATTACATCAACAGTTCCTTCTACTTCTAAAATTTAATATCTCTATGATTCCAAGTAATTGGTTATCTGCATACCAAGCCAAAGCTTGGAAGAAGTTGGTCTTCGGTGCTTAACTATATTTGTATAGCTTGTAGCTCCTCCCTTTCTTCACATACACTGCACTCTGAGGAGCACAAAGGATGTTCTTAGACCATTTTTTATTCCAGATGGTGCCACTGTATTAAAAACTCTAGATTATATTCTCAAATAAGGAGAATAGAAATGAGCAGACACTTGGATGTGTGTTTCAATTAGAATGTTTTCAGCTGTCAGGAACAGAAAACCCTGGTGGAGTCAACCACACCATGGGAATATTATAGGGCATGTTAAAACTAATGGATGGCCCACTTATAGCTGATACATTTATTTACTATCATTCATCCATTCATTCATCCACTTAAAAAATCCACTGAGTTTGGTACTGTGCTGAAAACTAAATGTACTAGTGATTCAGACATGGCATCTACATTAAGAGACCAAAACCTTGGGGTATCATAAGTATCAAATGCTTCCAGAGCCCTCTGAGTGATGTCACCAACTGAGAGTCCCACAGGAACTAGCTGGAGAACCAGTTGGAAAGAAATGTTGCCTTGGTTTAGATCACCAAGTTTATGAGAAGTCTGTCTGGATTGAAGGGGCTGAGCCATAATGCAGCCTGCTGAGAACCATACAAGGCATTGAGGTAGAGCTCTGATCGCAGGAGAACAAAGAATAGAAACCAGGAAACATGTATATCTGTATCTATTCACTCTCCATACAAGCAGGTGTAGGGAGCTCCCATATATCTCCAGGTCTGGCTTACTAACTGTGGACCTGCAAGTGGCCTAATTATGATGGCTGATGTTCAGGTGGACCGTGTAGGCAGGGACCATGACAGGTGACTGCAAACACATAATGGTAATAATAATAGGTAGCACAAGTGCCAGGCAGTGGCCTAAGTGCTTAACACATATTAGCTCATGTAATCCTTACAGAACTCTTTGAGATAGTAATTAGTCCCTATTTTATATAGGAGGAAATCAAGAACAGAAATCTTGTTGATATTCACACAGCTGTTTAGTGGTAGAGCTGGGATTTGAACCAAGGCAGCCTGGCTTCAATGCCCTTTACAAAATAAATTCCATGGCAGTGTGAGAAGTGCTATAGTTGGGCTAAGATCACAATGCTGTGAAAACTGAGAAAGGACCAAGTAATGAAAGTGCCAGGGAAGGCTCCACAGAGATGATACTTGCAGTGTGTCTCAAAGAATGAGTAGAAACTCCAGAGAGAACTGGACGTGGGGAAGTACATCCCAGGCACCATGAGACAGCAAGAGCAAAGGCATGAGCTGAGACAGGGAAATGGCATTTTGGAAGACCAGAGAGTAAGTCTACACAGCTGGACCAAAAAGTGTGTGGGAGCATGGCTTGAAAAAAAAAAATCCTAAATTTGGGGCCAGATTGTTCAGAACTTTGGAAACCACATTAATTTGTTCTGCAGATGGCAGGAGGCCAAGTAAGGGGATGAATCAGGACCTTTCTCCAGTTTTCAGGGATCCCCAGAGTGATTTCTTAGTTTGCCTGTCTGGGATCATACCCAGTGTAAAGTCAATTCTCTTCTGGCTATCTGCATCTTGCTTTTAGACCCTCCGGTACTGCAGGTAGAGCTCAGGGCTGGGTAGCTTCACTCCTACTGACTTGGAAAGTGAAACATGCATAGTTGCTCAAAGGCAGAGCTGGACAGGACAGCCCAGCAGTGTTTCATGTCAGAATCCTGGACCTCTCTTTCACCTGGGAGCCCCAAACCCAAGAAAATCCAAATGGAGACCAACAAAGAGTTTATTTTCCTTAAAATCTTGGGAAGATCTCTAAGAATAAGCCCCTCCATTGGAAGCTCCCTTAGACTTCATAGGTGGGTGAATGAATAGATGATAGAACTTGATTATCCCGAAGACATGACTCTTCCAATTCACCATTCTCTTCCCTTTCTCTCTAGGACACACCTGTGGCCCTACCAAGCAGTCTTTCATTAAGCAGAGACTCTGCACCCCAAAGTCCTGCTACTTATAAGCAGAAAGTCTGTAGGTCCGAGGGCTCTCAGGCCACCTGCTTCTTGGTGTCTGTGGTGACCATTGAGAAGGGGGCCACTGAAGTCCCTGCAGCCCTGAGGGCAAGTGATACAGTCACAGAGATAGTCACACGCAACCCGAAAGCCTTCAGAACAACGCATGTCACAAAAAACTCTGAACTCAAACGCAAGCCACATCAACTTGGTGGCTGTGTGACTCTGAGCAAGTCCCTTAATCTCGCCAAGCCGTAATGTCCTCATTTGTAAAAAGAGTGCCCCTTTTTGTAAAAAGGCCGTTCTGCCTGCGACAAATCCATCGCAATCCTGTAATGAACCAGCGTGTTCCAAACTGCAAAGTGCCATGCAAGCGATGCTATTATCAACTGGGCTCTTTCTCTCCATGCCGTGGGGAAGGCTCTCCCTGTGAGTGGAAATTATTCAGGCTTGTCAGCGTCAGGTCAACAACCAGAAACAGCTTAGTACAGAGCCATGCTGTGGTTCTGGGGCAGGATAAGCAAAGTGCAGGAAATGTGTCTGATCAGTTTCTACACAAGTCTGGGTGGGGCTGGCCAAGAGAGGTAGGAAGATGTTCTCCCTGCGTTGTACCTGTATCCCTCCAGGTGCCACCCTGGGCTCCATCCTCAGGCCTGGACATCTGTACAGGTTTCAAGACTCTGGGGTCCAAAAGCTGCTGACACAGGCCCTCACCAGGGGTGGGGATAAATGGGTAAACTTTAACACAAAACCTTGTAAAATGTTCACTTGTGTTTTACTTTGAGTAAATTAATGAGGCAGGAAAGTTGAAGACTGAGGTTTGGATCTTTCCAGTTTGATCTGAAGAGACTACAACGAGGGGCCTGGTCCAATAGGGAAGAGGTTTACTAGGGGATCAGGAGGAAGGAGGACATATTGAGCCTCAAGGAAAGAAAGATGTGAACGTGGCATCTTGATTTTTGAAAAGTTGGCATGAGAAGGAAGAGTGGACATTCTGGACAGCTCCAAAGGATGGACCTGGGCCCTGAGAGAGGAGGGGGAGGAAGAGGGCTAACATTAACTTAACCCTTGTCAGGCACTGTTCTGACTGCTTTATAAGTTTTATGGCATGAAATCCTCACAGCAATACCATGAAGTGGTTACTATTATTATCCTCTGTTTTACAGATGAGGAAACCAAGGCACAGAGGTTAAACAATGTGTCCAAGCCACATAGCAAATAAACAATTGAGCCTAAAAAATTGAGCCAGGCTCCAAACCCAAACACTCTGGCGACAGAGTCCTATAAAGATTTTTGGCCTAATATGAGGAAATACTTTCTAAGAATCAGACTTTATAACTTAAAAAGGGGGGATGGGAGGTTGTTTTATAGAAATATTTAAACCAAGGCGGAGGAGTCATTTTTCAAGGGATGCTGACTCAGCTAATGTTCCTTGGCAGCAAGTATCAGAAAGCAACTGTGACTACTTTAAGCTGAAAGAAGGAAGAGGAAGAAAAGAAAAGGGGAGGGGAATGAGAAAGAGGAGAGGAAGAGGAAGAAGAAGAGAGATGAAAGGGAAGAAGAAAGTGAGGAGAAGGAGGGGGTAGTTGTTGGAAGTTGGGTGCAGAAAAAAGAAACAGCTGAAGATTCAAATTCAAGAAGGACCAGAAACAAGGGCTGCCCTAGGTTCCAGGGAGCAGGAACTGATTAACCATTTCTTCAGGGCATAATTACCAAAGTAAATTAGCTCTAATGGTTTTCTGGTTTTTTGCCATTCTGCTAAAGATTCAAGTGCCAGGGAAAGAACATTCCTTTGGCCTAGCCTTGGGAGAGATTGACAGCAAAAAACCACAAATGTTTATGTGTGTTTACTCTCTACCAGGCAGTGTTCTAAGCATACATCCACATTCTTCTCACAGTAACCCTACGAGGCAGATATTATTATAATTAAGAAACTGAGACACAGAGAGTTTGAGTTACCTACCCAAGCTTGCATAGATGGTCTAGTGGCAGAGCTGAGACTCAAGGGACACAAAGTGGCGCCACCATGCTATATTTGCTCTAATATCAAAAAGGAAAGGAGAGGTCCCCCAAAGCAAAATTTTGGTGTCGATAAAGAAGAGAAATGGATGCCAAGAGATAAAATCCACAGATGCTCTCTTAGGGTTTGGTCTTACCAGAGGGAAAAGAAAGGACTCCTGAGGTGCCTTCAGACCCCAAAATTCTATATTCAAGTTTCCATCCTTACCCTTTGGCTATTGTGAGAAGTAAAAAAAAAAAAAAAAACAAGGAGCAAAAAGACAACAGAAAAATTATAATGAAGGGCTGGATGCAACAGACATATAAGACAATTTCTGAACAAGAAATAGCCAAATGATAAAATTCTGAGAGAAAAAAGCCTATAAAAGTATAACTTGAAAGACGACAAAGAAAAGATTCCAAATACCAAAGACTTTGAGAAACTGAAATGAACTAAAGAAAAGCAGAGAGACCAGTTTCTTGCAAATTGTGACAGTCTGATGTGAAGCTCTGAGTACGACCAGGGTGAAAGTTTGGAGTCAGGTTGCCAGAATTAAGTGCTGCCTCTAGCACCACCAGTCGGGTCAGTGTCCCTACCAGTAAGAAGTTAATAATGCCCATGACAGAGAAGTTTGGGGAGGATAAAGGGTTATATAAGAAGTACTCAGCACAGTGCCTGGCACATAGCAGCTACTGGGCCACTGTTATGTGAACTCCTGCAAACCCAACTTGGTCTTGGGACAGGCACACAGGAACACCCCATGAATAAGTGCCCAGAACAAGCCCTTCTTAAGGAATCCTAAGCAGGGATCCCAGAACAGCAGAGATCTGAATGCTGCATGGGAGGCTGGGAAAGCAGCCCTGCCAACAGATGAGGGCCCTCAGCAGACAGATGGGCAGGTGAGGAGAGGAAAAGCATCCTGGAAGCCAGAGAATCTGGATAGTGGGATGCCAGAAATGAAGCTCTACATAAACATTCTACCTAAAATATACTTGTAAGAACACCTCTTTGTATAGTTCTTGGAAAACCCCACTGGAAATCTCCAAGGAGTCAGAGAACAGGGCCTTGGGCTGGCAACAGAGAACTCTGGGTTCTGGCTTCTGCTGATGCCAACAACAAGGTCTGTGGCCTTGGGCAAGTCATTTATACTTTTAACGTCTCAATTCCTTTGTCTGAAAAAGCAGGGATAATGATACCCATCTCAAATCATTGGGGTGAAGATTAAATGAGATATCTGTAAAGCAACTGGGACATAGGAGGGTCTAAATAAATGATAACTTTGCTCCCTTCCACAGTCGTAAAACAACAATACATCAAACATGGTCCACTGGAACTAGAAAAATAAGGTGAGTGGATTTTTTAAAAATTCATCAATTCCCAGAATATCTCAGGTGTTCTTGTGAATCCATATCTTTAGGTAGTCTCACAATCTGGAATGATGTCTCCACTCTATGCTATCCTACCTTGATCTCTTTCTACAGGGGGTGCCAAAAAAATGTATACATATTTTAAGGATGACATTTGCTCTAAAGATGGCATTAATCAAATGAATGCTAGCATCACCATGCAACAGGCAGGACAGTCGAAGAAAATGGCAGAAGCACGAATTGAGGGAATGTCATACTACATACACATTGCTACCATAATTTAATTCAACTTTGAAAAGTAATACATAGATAACATGTCTTAAAACGTGTGTACATATTTTTTGGCACCCCCTGTATATAGCAAAAATCTTTTATCCTTTAAGGTCAAGCTCAGCTGTCACTACCTCAAGGAATTGCTTCCGGGAACTCCCTTGGCGTGTGACTTGTTCTTCAGTTTTGCACTGATTCCCCTCAGTGTGGTAATTAGTTCTTGAAGGCAGAGAGGATATATATATATATTTTTTGTTGTTGTTGTTTTTTTTTGAGTTGGAGTCTCACTTTGTCGCCCAGACTGGAGTGCAGTGGCATGCTCCCGGCCACCGCACCCTTGAACTGCTGGGCTCTGGCGATCCTTCCACCTCAGCCTTCCAAATAGCTGGAACTACATTCATGTGCTACCACACCCAGCTAATTTTTTTGATTTATTGTAGAGATGAGGTCTCGCCAAGTTGCCCAGGCGGGTCTTGAACCCGTGGGCTAAGGTAATTCACTCACCTCGGCCTCCCAAAGCACGGGATTACAGGCTGAGCCACCAATCCCGACCTGGAGAGGATATCTTATTCACCTTGGTGTTATTCACTCTAGGCTGCATCATACATTCTTTTGTTGCATTTTACTTTTGCGGGTATATGGGGAGCATTGTGTCCCCTGAATTCATCTGAAATAACACCTAGTCCCTTCACTTGGGCCTCACTCAATACTCCCCAAGAAAGAAGGAGGGATTATCTCTTTTGGAAACTGTAGAACAAAGACTTAGGACCCAGGGCCAACTTACCCATTAAGCTCAGCAGCTGGGGTCCACAGTGCTTTTAAGGGCCTACAAAAAAACTTTTAGTTTTTTTTAAAGTCAGTAGAAAAGTAAAGTTTTGGGTCAATGAAAATGTTTTAAAATATAATATTAATATATTCATTTTTATGCCAATGCACATATAATTTTTAATTTTTTATGGAGAAATGGGCTCTTGAAGGCAACATTGCCTCTGACCCACAAAAGTCACAATGCAGCTCTGTGGGCATAGGTAATTCAGTCTTTTCTCCTCTTCCTTCTGGGAACCTGTCCCCCAACCCCGCTCCTCCATGCTCAACATTTGACAGAGACTAGCCATGGCAAGCATTGCTGAATGACTGGGAAGAAAATCCCACTGTCACTGCACACCCTAAGTCAAGCCTTCAAATTTAGCCTCATCAGTAATAAAGGTGTTGTACTGACCTTCTGCTGTCTGGTTCCTGTATCTATCTTATGTTTTCCTAATTTAGGCAGGAAATGGGAATGTCATTTATCAGGACCTCTGAAATAATATTCTTGATCCTTTCACTGGCCTTGTCGGGTAAGTACAATCTTTATTTGACAGATGAAGACATTGATGAACAGAAAGGTTAAAGAATTTACTGAAGGTCAAGCAACTAACAAACGGATTTAGAACCTGGCTTTTGGACTCCAGGTTAAAGTTTTTTTTTCCTCCACTACACTATCACTATACAGTAGGAGCTCATTAAATGTGTGTTTAAATGAACCAAAATGGTGAGAAAATAATGTCAAGCCGCACAAAGCTTGGTTGAAAATTTTCACAATTTTTGCTGGAGATTATAAGGTTCAGATGAAATCTTTGAAATTTACCATTCTCTTAATAAACACTTTATAGAACTTCAAATCCATTTTCCAGCCTTGAATAATCACCATCCGTTGAAATATATTTCTACACTATCATCTGCCATCTTTGAAAGGGAAAGGGTTTAGGAAAAAAATGATTTACCAGAGGACTCAGAATAAAAATATAATGTTTAACTTTCATGGAGACAGACTGAAATGTGAATAATCATGTGCTTTTTTGAAATTAAATTTCTACTCCAGGAAGAACACTCAAGAATAGCCTTTCCCACTGTCTCTGGCCAGGAAACTTCCACGTGAAGACTTGAAGAGCAAAAAACCTTGGGAATGAAACTGATGAATGGACATGTTTGTGCTATTATTCCAGGAGGACTCTGCTTCCTCTCAAAAGCCCAGTAGATCACTGGGCACATTTAGAATCCTTGAATATATTTGCCAAAAGAAATGTTTTGGGGAGAAAACAATCTCCCACTCTCCTTGCCAGATGGAATTCCAAGATTGTTGGACAAGATGAAGTAAATGATTTGCAGGAGGAGAATCGGTGTTTTCCACATGAAGCTGACATGCATTTATCTGTCTCATTTTGCTGCTATACACCAACCACAAGTAATGATAAACTTTGCGTCACCCCAATGCCTGCAGCACCTTAATGGCAAAGATTCAGACAAGGTATTGTTTAAGTAAGTTAATGCTTTCTTAGCTAGACTTATGTTCACACAATATTCTAGAATGTGGTTTCACAAATACAGGTGAGCCATCTGGCCAGCCTAGGTTAGCTCTCTTTTCTGTGAATGCCATAAACCTCATATTCTCTTTCACTCATTTTTCTCACAGGGGATTCCCCATTCTCTGTCCTTCTGTTCTGTTATACTGTAAGCTCCACGTCTTGTTTCACAGATTCGTGCCTAGTCTGTGGAACTGTGTAGAACAGAGGTTAAGAGCATGAGTTCCATCTAACATAATAACTACAAAAAGGGGACTGGAGACACTTCTGGCAAGGGCACATAACATTAATAAGGGTGCCTGATCCTAATCCATTCAGAGAGAGGTTCAATGAGAGGCCCAAAACTTCACCTGCACCTAAACCGCTTATGTACCCAATCCTGACTTGTACCCCACTCTTTAATTTTTTTTTTTTTTTTTTTTTTGGAGTCTCACTCTGTCGCCCAGACTGGAGTGCAGTGGCCACTCCCGGCCACCGCAGCCTCGACCTGCTGGGCTCCGGCGATCCTTCCGCCTCAGCCTTCCGAGTAGCCGGA